>NW_026967552.1:3619732-3868000 GCF_028390025.1 Pseudophryne corroboree
ACAGCATGAAAATGGCTTCTCATCTGTGAAATCGCTGATGTTTAACAAGAACTGATGTCGATGAAAAACATTTCCCACACTCAGAACAGGAAAATGGCTTCTCACCTGTGTGACTTCTCTGATGTATAACAAAATGTGATTTGTGTGCAAAACATTTCCCACACTCAGAACAGGAATACGGCTTCTCACCTGTGTGACTTCTCTGATGTGTAACAAGAGCTGATTTCCATGCAAAACATTTCCCACACTCAGAACAGGAATATGGCTTCTCACCTGTGTGACTTCTCTGATGTATAACAAGATCTGGTTTCGATGAATAACATTTCCCACACTCAGAACAGGAATACGGCATCTCACTGTGACTTCTCTGATGTATAACAAAATGTAATTTGTGTGCAAAACATTTCCCACACTCAGAACAGGAATACGGCTTCTCACCTGTGTGACTTCTCTGATGTATAACAAGAGCTGGTTTCCGTGCAAAACATTTCCTACACTCAGAACAGGAATATGGCTTCTCCCCTGTGTGACTTCTCTGATGACTAACAAGATGTGATTTCAATGAAAAACATTTCCCACACTCAGAACAGGAATATGGCTTCTCACCTGTGTGACTTCTCTGATGTGTAACAAGAGCTGATGTCTGTGCAAAACATTCCCCACACTCAGAACAGGAATACGGCTTCTCACCTGTGTGACTTCTCTGATGTGTAACAAGATCTGATTTATATGCGAAACATTTCCCACACTCAGAACAGGAATACGGCTTCTCACCTGTGTGACTTCTCTGATGTGTAACAAGAGCTGATGTCTGTGCAAAACATTTCCCACACTCAGAACAGGAATACGGCTTCTCACCTGTGTGACTTCTCTGATGTGTAATAAAAGCTGATTTATATGCGAAACATTTCCCACACTCAGAACAGGAATACGGCTTCTCACCTGTGTGACTTCTCTCATGTCTAACAAGATATGATTTATATGTAAAACATTTCCCACACTCAGAACAGGAATACGGCTTCTCACCTGTGTGACTTCTCTGATGTGTAACAAGATCTGATTTATATGCGAAACATTTCCCACACTCAGAACAGGAATACGGCTTCTCACCTGTGTGACTTCTCTCATGTCTAACAAGATATGATTTATATGTAAAACATTTCCCACACTCAGAACATGGAAATGGCCTCTCACCTGCCTTAGCTGGCTGATGAGTAATACGGTTTGTGTTCTGTGTAAAACATGGTGCATCTATAGAACAAGGAAACACTGAATCTACTCTCAGAGCTGTAACAGATGCACCAATATCAGAGTGATCAGGAGAACATTTCCCAGGATCAGAGGGATCAGCTGATAGAGCTGGATGTATAATTGGGGTAATGGGGTTATCTCCTGGAGAATCCTGTCTACTGTCATTATCTTTTATGTCACAATCCGGGGATAACATTAGATGTCCTTCTGAGATATTCCTGCTTGTGTGTCCATCTCCTGGAAATAAAATACATTAATATATAAAATGAGTAGACAAGACTCAGGGTGTTACAGGATACAATATATAATTCTATAACTGACATTTTTACCTGTAATCATTGCTTTTATGTTTATTAAAAAACAAAAAAAGCTAGACTGGAGCTTGATCAACACTGAATGCTCATGTGGGATTACTAGAGGGGACGTGGACGCTCCTGTGGGATCACTAGAGGTGACATGGACGCTCACGTGGAATTACTAGAGGTTACACGGACGCTCACGTGGGATTACTAGAGGTGACACGGGCGCTCACGTGGGATTACTAGAGGTGACACGGGCGCTCACGTGGGATTACTAGAGGAGACAGGGACGCTCACGTGGGATTACTAGAGGAGACAGGGACGCTCACGTGGGATTACTAGAGGTGACACGGACGCTCACGTGGGATCACTAGAGGTGACACGGACGCTCACGTGGGATTACTAGAGGTGACACGGGCGCTCACGTGGGATTACTAGAGGAGACAGGGACGCTCACGTGGGATTACTAGAGGAGACAGGGACGCTCACGTGGGATTACTAGAGGAGACATGGACGCTCACGTAGGATTACTAGAGGTGACACGGACGCTCATGTGGGATCACTAGAGGTGACACGGACGCTCATGTGGGATCACTAGAGGTGACACGGACGCTCATGTGGGATCACTAGAGGTGACATGGACGCTCATGTGGGGTTACTAGAGGTGACATGGACGCTCATGTGGGGTTACTAGAGTTGACATGGACGCTAACGTGGGATTACTAGAGGTGACATGGGCATTCATGTGGGATTACTAGAGGTGACATGGCCACTCGTGGGATTAGTAGAGGTGACATGGACGCTCATGTGGGATTACTAGGGGTGACATGGACGCTCATGTGGGATTAGTAGAGGTGACATGGACGCTCATGTGGATTACTAGAGGTGACACGGACGCACATGTGGGATTACTAGAGGTGACACGGACACTCATGTGGGATTACAAAAGGTGACATGGACGCTCACGTGGGATTACTGGAGGTGACATGGACGCTCATGTGGGATTACTATAGGTGACATGGACACTCATGTAGGATTACTAGAGGTGACATGGACGCTCATGTGGGATTACTAGAGGTGACATGGGCACTCATGTGGGATTACTAGAGGTGACATGGGCTTTGCAATAATAAAACAGCAAAGAAGAGAAAGTGCTGTCCTGTTTGCGCACTAATAAATAATATATAACCTTTATTAAGTACAGTAAAGTATGTAAGATAAATCAGTGATATATAAAACACAAAGGTAAATGTATAAAGGTGCATAAAGTAATCAAAAGACAATTGTATTTGTTGTTAAACATCGGCATGTATATTATATTGGGCGATAATTGATTCAGTGCTGGTAATCCTGTTCAGTAAGAATATATTAATATATTACACCCATACGAGGATGGGATAAATTACACATTTAATAATATTGTGGCAGAGTTTCCTCCAGCGGTAATCTCAATGTAACATCATACTGTATGTATAAACATTTTATGGGGGGGGATTCAGTTCATCGCAAAAACTCCCTAACCAATTAGCCGCAAAAAGTTATTGGTGCAGCCGCCCAAGAAGAGCCCACCTTCCTTGTGGAGTGGGCTTTCACTGATTTTGGATGCGGCAATCCAGTCGCAGAATAAGCCTGCTGAATCATGTTACAGATCCAGCGAGCAATAGTTTACTTTGAAGCAGGAGCACCCAGCTTGTTGGATGCATACAGGATAAACAGCGAGTCAATCTTTCTGACTCCAGCCGTTCTGGTTACATAAATCTTCAAAGCCCGGACTATGTCAAGTAACTTGGAATCCTCCAAGTCACGAGTAGCCGCAGGCACCACAATAGGTTGGTTCAAATGAAAAGATGACACCACCTTTGGCTGAAATTGCGGACGAGTCCGCAATTCTGCCCTGTCCATATGGAAAACCAGATAGGGGCTTTTACATGACAAAGCCGCCAATTCTGACACACGCCTAGCCGAAGCTAAGGCCAACAGCATGACCACTTTCCACATGAGATACCTTAGCTCCACGGTTTTAAGTGGCTCAAACCAGTGGGATTTCAGGAAACCCAACACCACGTTAAGATCCCAAGGTGCCACTGGTGGCACAAAAGGAGGCTGAATATGTAGCACTCCCTTAACAAACGTCTGAACCTCAGGCAGTGAAGCCAGTTCTTTTTGAAAGATAATGGATAGGGCCAAAATCTGGACCTTTATGGACCCAAATTTTTGGCCCATAGACACTCCTGACTGTAGGAAGTGCAGGAACCGGCCGAGCTGGAATTCCTCTGTAGGGGCCTTCCTGGCCTCACACCAAGTAACATATTTTCGCCATATACGGTGATAATGCTTTGCTGTCACGTCCTTCCTAGCCTTTATCAGCGTAGGAATAACTTCTCCAGAATGCCTTTTTCCGCTAGGATCCGGTGTTCAACCGCCATGCCGTCAAACGCAGCTGCGGTAAGTCTTGGAACAGACAGGGCCCCTGTTGCAACAGGTCCTGTCTGAGAGGCAGAGGCCATGGGTCCTCTGTGAGCATTTCTTGCAGTTCCGGGTACCAAGTCCTTCTTGGTCAATCCGGAACAATGAGTATTGTTCTCACTCCTCTTTCTTACAATTCTCAGCACCTTTGGTATGAGAGGAAGAGGAGGAAACGCATAGACCGACTGGAACACCCATGGTGTTACTAGTGCGTCCACAGCTATCGCCTGAGGGTCCCTTGACCTGGCGCAATACCCTTTTAGCTTTTTGTTGAGGCGGGACGCCATCATGTCCACCTGTGGCAGTTCCCATCGATTTACAATCTGCGTGAAGACTTCTTGATGAAGTCCCCACTCTCCCGGGTGGAGGTCGTGTCTGCTGAGGAAGTCTGCTTCCCAGTTGTCCACTCCCGGAATGAACACTGCTGACAGTGCTTGCACGTGATTCTCCGCCTAACGAAGAATCCTGGTGGCTTCCGCCATTGCACCCTGCTTCTTGTGCTGCCCTGGCGGTTAACATGGGCCACTGCGGTGATGTTGTCTGACTGAATCAGCACTGGTTGGTTTCAAAGCAGAGGCTCCGCTTGACTCAGGGCGTTGTATATGGCCCTTAGTTCCAGGATATTGATGTGCAGACAAGACTCCCGACTTGACCACAGCCCTTGGAAGTTTCTTCCCAGAGTGACTGCCCCCCATCCTCGGAGGCTTGCATCCGTGGTCACCAGGCCCCAGTCCTGTATGCCGAACCTGCGGCCTTCGAGGAGGTGAGCACTTTGCAGCCACCACAGAAGAGACACCCTGGCCCTGGGGGACAGGGTGATCAGCCGATGCATCTGAAGATGCGATCCAGACCACTTTTCCAACAGATCCCACTGAAAGATCCTCGCATGGAACCTGCCGAAGGGAATGGCTTCGTATGACGCCACCATCTTTCCCAGGACTCGCGTGCAGTTATGCACCGATACCTGTTTCGGTTTTAGGAGGTCTCTGACCAGAGTCACGAGCTCCTGAGCCTTCTCCGCCGGGAGAAACACCTTCTTCTGGTCTGTGTCCAGAATCATGCCCATGAAGGGCAGACGCGTCGTAGGGATCAGCTGCGACTTTGGAATATTCAGGATCCACCCGTGTTGTTGCAACACTTCCTGAGAGTGTGCTAGGCCGATCAGCAACTGCTCCCTGGACCTCGCCTTTATGAGGAGATTGTCCAAGTATGGGATAATTGTAACTCCTTGCTTTCGAAGGAGTACCATCATCTCCGCCATTACCTTGGTAAATATTCTCGGTGCTGTGGACAGGCCAAACGACAACGTCTGGAATTGGTAATGACAGTCCTGTACCACAAACTGAGGTACTCCTGATGAGGTGGATAAATGGGGACATGCAAGTAAGCATCCTTGATGTCCAGCGACACCATAAAATCCCCCTCTTCCAGGCTTGCAATGACCGCTCTGTGCGATTCCATTTTGAACTTGAATTTCTTCAGATAAATGGTCAGGGATTTTAAATTCAAATGGGAAAAAGGAGTGAGAATTTGGCTGTGTTTGTCTCTGTGCTTTCACTTGTGCTGTCTTAGAGTGTGAAGAGAAACTAGGAGGAGGAGTGGCTGAATCTAGGTGTGAAGTGATTAGGAGGAGGGGCTGAATAGAACAGCTACCTGAGGAGAAACTATATAAACAGTGACCAGACTCTGTGAGCTGTGCTCTTGTGAGAGGCGTGCATTATAAAGTGAGGCTTGGCTTATTAAGTGAGTTTGTAACAGCAGCAGGTGAGTTAGAATACAGCAACAGGTGAGTTTTAAAATACACCAAGTAACACAAAAATTTGCAATACCATTCACATCTGATACAATGTTTGGCCTTGTGCAGTGCAATGGATGTAAAGCATTTGTTTGGAAAGAGGCAGCGTGGAGACTCAGCTGCTGTCCAATCTGTGAGCAATTTTCTCTGCTGAAGGAGGAGATAGCAAAACTGCATGCTGAGATTTGGAAGATGTCTGTGTCTTTGAAGCCTCCACTGCCTCAGAGAGCCACCAGAAGACATTCTGCCTGGACTACTGTGGGCTCTCAAGGGCAGAGGTTTCCAGAGGGACACAGACACCTCCCGCAAGCGGTGACACTGCAAAACTCGTATGCTACTCTTGCAGGGCTGGAAGATACAACTAATAGAGGCACTACAGAACAGGAGGATATGGGGACATCTACCAACCATAGGAACAGGAAATGGAACAGGAAAATTGAATCTCCAAAAAGGACTGCACTTCTTTTGGGAGATTCCATTATTAGAGGAATACATCTGGGAAATGCAAATGAAGTAGAGAAACAAGTAAGGTGCTTACCTGGAGCCACAGCTCCAAGGGATAAAGAGCGCATGCTAAGAATTGTGAAGGCAGCAAGAAAAGATGGGGAGGTGGATGTCATTGTCCACCTAGGGACAAATGACCTGGCAAATGCAGAACTCATTGCTGTAAAAGATGAATTTAGGAAGTTAGGGACTGCTCTGAAGCAGGTGGCAACCACTGTATCTTTTTCAGAAGTATTGCCAGTACACAGAGGGGAAGACAGAACTCATTGCATCAGAAACTTCAATGTTTGGCTAAGGACATGGTGCAATGAGGAGAGATTTGGATTTATAGGCCATAGTCACACCATCTGGCAAGATAGGAGCTTATACAAAAGTGACGGCCTGCACCCATCTTCAACGGGAACGAAAATACTAACTGAACAGTTTGGATGCTTCATCAAGAGCTATTTAAACTAACAAAGGGGGGCAGTGAACCAAATAGGAATAAAGAAATCTGCTCCCCCAACACAGAGGTATTGTTTCTGCAGGCAAAGGGAATAGGAAGCATATCCACAGCAACAGAAGATAATTCAGATCAAAACCAAATAAAAATAGGCAGAGAGAAGAACATAGCTAGGAACAGAAAAAGCACAAACAAAACTCTAAAAGCTATGTGTGCAAATGCTAGGAGCTTAGGATATAAAATCCCAGAACTAACTGCAATAATGACAAGGGATGATCTAGACATTGTGGCAATTACAGAGTCATGGTACAATGAAAATCATGACTGGGACATAGCTATACCGGGATATACTTTGTTTAGGAAGGACAGAATTGGAAAAATCGGGGGAGGGGTAGCAATGTATGTAAAAAATGCCATAAATACTACATTAATACAAAGTATTGAAGAAAAAACTGAGGCCCTTTGGGTGACCATAGAAACAGGGGAAAAGTTGATTATTCGTATTGGCGTGATATACAGGCCACCAGGTCAGGAAGAGGAACTTGACAAGAACCTATTGCAGGACATAACTAAAATGGCATTAAAAGGAGAGGTAATAATCATGGGAGACTTTAATCTTCCTGATGTAAACTGGGAGGTGTCTGTTGCTAGTTCCACTAGAAGTAGGAACATTTTAAATTCCCTTCAGGGAGCATCCCTCCACCAATTGGTGAGGGAGCCCACTCGGAAAGACGCAATATTAGACTTAATACTTACAAATGGAGACAGATTATCAGACGTAAAAGTGGGTGAAAACCTCGGATCCAGTGATCATCAAGCAGTATGGTTCAGCATTAAGACAGAGACTGACTCGTCCCATACAAAAACAAAGGTGTTGGATTTTAGGAAGGCTGATTTTGTAGGGATGGGAAAATGTGTAAGCGATTCTTTGGCAGAGTGGAGGAACTTGGAAACAGTGCAGGAGAGGTGGAAAACATTCAAATGTGCAATATTGAAGGCAACAGACCTTTGTATCAAAACTGTTAGGAAAAACACAAGGAAAAGGAAGCCAGTGTGGTTTGCAAAAGAAGTAGCAAATATTGTGAGAGCAAAAAAGAGCAGACACAAAATAATGAAGACAAAAAGATATATCTTGTTAGACAGAAGGAGACAAAGAAGGTAATCCGATGTGCAAAGGCACAAGCTGAGGAGAAAATGGCCCAGTCAGTGGGTAAAGGAGGCAAAACTTTTTTTAGGTATATAAGCGAAAAAAGAAAAACAAAAGGCGGAATTATAAAACTAAAGACGGACACTGGGAATCTTGTTGAGGGAGACAATTTAATAGCAGATCATCTTAATGATTATTTTTGCTCAGTATTTACTACTGAAAGAGAGGGGAAGGGGCCACAGTTAAGTTGCAGGGATATTCAGGAAAATGAAACAAGTACATTTACAGAGGAGAAGGTCCTAACAGAACTCTCAAAGCTGAAAGTGGACAAATCTATGGGGCCAGATGGGATACATCCAAGGATACTAAAAGAACTTAAAGAGGTGCTGGTAGCACCATTGACAGAATTATTCAACCAGTCATTAGCTACAGGAGAAATTCCAGGGGACTGGAAAAGAGCAAACGTAGTCCCACTGCACAAAAGTGGAAGCAAGGAAGAGGCAAACAACTACAGACCAGTGAGTCTTACATCAGTAGTAGGGAAATTGATGGAAACACTCTTAAAAGAAAGAGTTGTAGATCATCTCAAATCCGGCAATTTACTGGATCCCAAACAGCATGGATTCACTGGGGGAAGATCATGTCAAACAAATCTTATTGACTTTTTTGATTGTGTGACTAAAGTGATGGATAAAGGTGGAGCCATGGATATAGCTTATCTTGACTTTAGTAAGGCTTTTGACACAGTTCCACATCGCAGACTGCTAAATAAACTTGAAAGTTTGGGATTGGATATTAGGATTATTGAATGGATAAGATCTTGGTTGAAGGATAGAAAACAGAGAGTTGTGGTAAATGGAGTGCATTCACAGGAGGGAAATGTTACCAGTGGAGTACCCCAGGGATCTGTACTTGGACCAGTGCTTTTCAATATCTTTATTGGTGACATTGCAAATGGGATTAAAGGGAAAGTATGCCTTTTTGCAGATGACACAAAGGTATGCAACAGGGTAGACACACCAGGTGGGGTAAAACAAATGATTGAGGATCTAGGTAGACTAGAGGAATGGTCAAGAGTCTGGCAATTACAGTTTAATGCCAAAAAATGCAAAATCATGCACTTGGGTCTCAAAAATCCTAAAGCTAAATACAGTATTAATGGCACTATACTGGAAACTACTGAGGAGGAAAGGGATCTAGGAGTCACTATTTCAGATGACTTAAAGGCAGGTAAGCAATGTAACAAGGCAATGAGGAAGGCTAGTCAGATGCTTGGCTGCATTGGGAGAGGAATCAGCAGCAGAAAGAAAGAAGTAATAATGCCACTGTATAGGTCATTGGTACGGCCTCATCTAGAATACTGTATTCAGTTCTGGAGGCCATATCTTCAAAAGGATATTAATACATTAGAAACTGTACAAAGGAGGGCAACTAAAATGGTGCATGGCCTACATCACAAAACATACCCAGAAAGACTAAGAAATCTCAATATGTATAGTTTGGAGCAGAGAAGAGAAAGGGGGGACATGATAAAAACTTTCAAATATATGAAGGGTTTTAACAAAGTCCAGGAGGGAAACATTCTCCAAATGAAGAGAAGCAATAGGACACGAGGACATGCACTGAGACTGGAGGGGGGGAGGTTCAGGGGAAATTTGCGGAAAAATTATTTCACAGAAAGGGTAGTGGACAAGTGGAATAGCCTCCCATCAGAGGTGGTAGAGGCTAAGACAGTAGAGCAATTTAAACATGCATGGGATAGACATAAGGATATCCTTACAAAGAAATAAGGATCAAATAAGGTTAGTGATAAAAAAAAATAATATATAAAAAAAAAAAAAGGGGCAGACTAGATGGGCCAAGTGGTTCTTATCTGCCGACAAATTCTATGTTTCTATGTTTCTATGGGTCTGACCGGACCGTCCGGTTTCGACACCACAAACATTGTGGAATAGTAGCCCCATCCCTTTTGAAGAAGGGGAACCTTCACCACCACCTGCTGGAGATATAACTTGTGAATTGCCGCCAACACTACCTCCCTTTCCATGGGAGAAGCCGGCAGGGACGATTTTAGGCAACGGTGAGGGGGCGTCACTTCGAATTCCAGCTTGTATCCCTGAGACACAATTTGTATAGCCCAAGGATCCACCCGTGAGCGAACCCACTGGTGGCTGAAATTTAGGAGACGTGCCCCCACCGCTCCTGACAGCGTCACGCGGTGGATTTAGTGGAGGCTTTTTTTGAATGAAAGAACTGCATTTGGTAATACGGTGCTTTGGCTGTGAGGGAACATATGGCAAAAAATTCGACTTCCCAGCCGTTGCTGTGGAAACCAGGTCCGAGAGACCGTTCCCAAACAATTCCTCACCCCTGTAAGGTAAAACCTCCATGTGTTTTTTAGAGTCGGCATCACCAGTCCACTGCCGAGTCCACAGGACCCTTCTGGCAGAAATCGACATTGCGTTTACTCTAGAGCCCAGTAGGCAAATTTCCCTCTGGGCATCCCTCATATATAAGACAGTGTCTTTGATATGTCCCAGGGTCAGTAAAATAGTCTCCCTGTCCAGGGTATCTATCCCCTCAGACAGAGTATCTGTCCATGCTGCTACAGCACTACACATCCAGGCCGAAGCAGTTGCTGGCCTCAGTAGAGTACCAGAATGTGTATAAACAGACTTCAGGATACCTTCCTGCTTTCTATCCGCAGGATCCTTTAGGGCGGCCTGTGACGGCAGGGCCACCTTCTTAGATAAGCGTGTCAACGCCTTATCTACCCTAGGGGAGGATTCCCAGCGTAACCTGTCGGTTGGCGGGAAAGGGTACGCCATAAGCAATCTTTTGGAAATTACTACTTTCCTATCAGGGGAATACCACGCTTTTTCACATAATTCATTTAATTCATGTGAAGGGGGAAAAGTCACTTCTTGCTTTTTCTCCCCATACATATAAACCCTCTTGTCAGGGACAGGGTTTTCCTCTGATATGTGCAACACATCCTTCATTGCTATAATCATGTAGCGGATGGCTTTAGTCAATTTAGGCTGCAACTTAGCATCATCGTCATCGACACTGGAGTCAGAATCCGTGTCGATATCTGTGTCAACAATCTGGGATAGTGGGCGTTTTTGAGACCCTGACGGTCTCTGCGCTGTAGGATCAGGCATGGGCTGAGACCCTGACTGTCCCAAGGCTTCAGCTTTATACAACCTCTTATGCAAGGAGCTTACGTTATCATTTAACACCTTCCACATATCCATCCAATCAGGTGTCGGCGCCGTCGGCGGCGACCCCACATATCATCACTTGTTCAGCCTCCACGTATCCTTCCTCGTCAAACATGTCGACACAAACGTACCGACACACTGCACACAACCAGGGAATGCTCACTTTAGGACAGGACCCCCACAAAGGCCTTTTGGGGACACAGAGAGTATGCCAGCACACACCCCAGCGCTATATAACCCCAGGGATTACACAGTAATTTAGTGTTTACCCAGTAGCTGCTGTTTATGACAATTTGCGCCTAAATTTATGTGCCCCCCCCTCTCTTTTTACGCTTTTTCTACCTGGATACTGCAGGGGAGAGCCTGGGGAGCTTCCTCTCAGCGGAGCTGTGGAGAGAAAATGGCGCTGGTGAGTGCTGAGGAAGAAGGCCCCGCCCCCTCAGCAACGGGCTTCTGTCCCGGGTCTGTGTAAATAAAATGGCGGGGGCTCGTACATATATACAGTGCCCGGCTGTATATATGTGTCTTTTTGCCAAGAGGTATCCTAATTGCTGCCCAGGGCCCCCCCCCCCCTGCGCCCTGCACCCTACAGTGACCAGAGTGTGTGGGTAGTGTGGGCGCTACCTCATGTGAAGACAGGAGTCTTCTGCCACCGATTTCGATGTCTTCTTGCGTCTGCCGGCTTCTGACTTTGCGAGGGGGACGGCGGCGCGGCTCCGGGAACGTACGACCAACGTACCTGTGTTCGATCCCTCTGGAGCTAATGGTGTCCAGTAGCCTAAGAAGCGCAACCTAGCTTCAGTGAGTAGGTTTGCTTCTCTTCCCTCAGTCCCTCGTAGCAGAGAGTCTGTTGTCAGCAGAAGCTCTCTGAAAATAAAAAACCTAACTAAAATACTTTCTTATTAGCAAGCTCAGGAGAGCTCACTAAAATGCACCCATCTCTGGCCGGGCACAGATTCTAAATGAGGTCTGGAGGAGGGGCATAGAGGGAGGAGCCAGTGCACACCAGTAGTACTAATTCTTTCTTAGAGTGCCCAGTCTCCTGCGGAGCCCATCTCTTCCCCATGGTCTTTACGGAGTCCCCAGCATCCACTAGGACGTTAGAGAAAATTTGATTTACCTGCGGTAGCTGTGGAAACCAGGTCCGTCAGCCCATCCCCAAACAATACGTCTCCCTTATAGGGTAGGACTTCCATATGTTTTTTGGAATCCGCATCACCCGTCCATTGGCGAGTCCATAAGAATCGTCTCGCCGAGATAGACATGGCATTGGCCCTAGAAGCCAGCAATCCAATATCCCTTTGAGCAGCTCTCATAAATAAGACTGCACCTTTAATATGGGCTAGAATTAACAATACAGTATCTCTATCCATGGTATCAAATTCAGCCGTCAGATCATCTGTCCATGCTGAAATTGCGCTACATACCCATGCCGACGCAATAGTCGGTCTTAGCACAGCTCCAGTATGCGAATAAATAGACTTTAAAGTAGTCTCCTGCCTGCGATCCGCAGGATCCTTGAGGGCCGCTGTGTCTGGAGACGGTAGCGCCACTTTCTTGGACAGGCGCGTTAAGGCCTTGTCCACAGTGGGAGGTGATTCCCAACGTACCCTGTCCTGTTTAGGGAAGGGGTATGCCATATAAATAATTTTTGGGATCTGCGGTCTCTTCTCCGGAACTCCCAAGCTTTTCCAAAGAACTTATTTAGTTAATGAGATGTGGGAAAATAAATAATCTGTTTCTTACCCTTAAACATGTGTACCCTTGTGTCGGGGACCGAGGGTTCATCCTCAATATGCAACACATCCCTTATTGCCACAATCATACACTGAATGCTTTTTGTCACCTTAGGTTGCAATTTCACTTCATCATAGTCGACACTGGAATCAAAGTCCGTGTCGGTAGTAATGTCCACAATTTGTGCTAAGGGACGTTTTTGAGACCCCGACGGGCCCTGTGAGTCGGTCCAATCCGAGGATTGACCTCTTGATGCCTCCCTGGATTCAGCCTTATCAAGCCTCTTATGTAAAGATGCCACACTTGCATTCAACATATGCCACATGTCCATCCATTCCTGAGTCGGCACTACCGACGGGGACACACCACTCATTTGCTCCACCTCCTCCTTGGAGAATCATTCCGCCTCAGACATGTCGACACGCACGTACCGACACCCCACACACACAGGGATAAACCTATAAGGGGACAAAACCCCAACCAGGTCCTTAGGAGAGACAGAGAGAGAGTATGCCAGCACACACCCAGCGCCTAAATAACACCGGAAAAAATAAATGACCAGATAGCGCATATATATATATATATATACACCAAACAAAAAACCCAGCACTCTCCTAAGCAGCTTCATTCACCTTAGGAGAGTGCTGGGTTTTTTGTTTGGTATATTTGAGTTTGGTGGTCACAGCCCACCGCACCCCAACCCCTGGGAATGGCGAGTGCAGTGGTTCCTCGTGTTTGTTTGTGTATATATATATATATATATATATATATATATATATATATATCTCTATCTATCTATCCAATTCCCACTCACTGCGTTACCAATGTGCCCCCCTCCTCTTTTTCCAGCCTGTGAAAGTGTTCAGCAGGGAGAGAGACCGGGGAGCCAGCGTCCTCATGCAGCTTCTGTGGAGAAAATGGCGCTGGTTAGTGGTGAGGATCAAGCTCCGCCCACCCGACGGCGGGCTTCGGTCCCAGTGCAATTGTAATAAAATGGCGGGGGATCTGTGATTTACTGCCTCCGCAGCCTAATCCTACTCTTTGTGCATCAAACTTTGAGGATTATTGCTGCCCAGGGCGCCCCCCCGCCCCCCCTCCCCCCTGCACCCATCAGTGCTGCCTCTGTGTGTTGTGTCTGGGAGCAATGGCCTTACCTCAAGAAGATCTGAAGTCTTCTGCCACCTGAGATGTCTTCTATCTTCTCATACTCGCCCGGCTTCCATCTTCCAGCATCTGTGAGGAGGACGGCTGCGCGGCTTCGGGACGAACCCCAGGGCAAGACCTGTGTTCCGACTCCATCTGGACCTAATGGTGTCCAGTAGCCTAAGAAGCAGAGCCTGTCAGTTAAGTAGGTCTGCTTCTCTCCCCTCAGTCCCACGATGCAGGGAGCCTGTTGCCAGCAGTGCTCCCTGAAAATAAAAAACCTAACAAAATTATTTTTTCTACAGAAAACTCAGGAGAGCTCTCTGCAGTGCACCCATTCTCCTCTGGGCACAGAATCTAACTGGGGTCTGGAGGAGGGGTATAGAGGGAGGAGCCAGTGCCCACCCATAGGAAAAGTTCTTTTTAGGTGCCCATGTCTCCTGCGGAGCCCGTCTATAACCCATGGTCCTTACGGAGTCCCCAGCATCTTCTAGGATGTAAGAGAAAAAGGCTTTGTAGATGTTTACTACTGTATTGTCTTACTGACCTATAGTTTCCTACTGTATTGTCTTACTGACCTATAGTTTCCTACTGTATTGTCTTACTGACCTATAGTTTCTTACTGTATTGTTTTACTGACCTAGTTTCCCACTGTATTGTCTTACTGACCTACAGTTTCCTTTTGTATTGTCTTACTGGCCTATAGTTTCCTACTGTATTGTCTTCCTGACCTATAGTTTCCTACTGTATTGTCTTACTGACCTATAGTTTCTTCTGTATTGTCTTACTGACCTATAGTTGCTTCTGTATTGTCTTACTGACCTATAGTTTCCTACTGTATTGTCTTACTGACCTATAGTTTCCTTCTGTATTGTCTTACTGACCTATAGTTGCTTCTGTATTGTCTTACTGACCTATAGTTTCCTACTGTATTGTCTTACTGACCTATAGTTTCCTTCTGCATTGTTTTACTGACCTAGTTTCCTTCTCTATTCTTACTGACCTATAGTTTCTTCTGTATTGTCTTACTCATCTAGTTGCCTTCTACATTGTCTTACTGACCTATAGTTTCCTGTCTTACTGACCTATAGTTTCCTACTGTATTGTCTTACTGACCTAAAGTTTCTTCTGTATTGTCTTACTGACCTATAGTTTCCTACTGTATTGTCTTACTGACCTATTGTTTCTTCTGTATTGTCTTACTGACCTATAGTTTCTTACTGTATTGTCTTAGGGCCCTACACACTAAAAGATTATCTGTCCAATCTGGCAATGTCTGGGAGCAAATGGCAATTTACTATTTGCTCTCAAAGATTGGAAAACAGACAAAAATGGACTTTCAGACAAATTGGTTACATTTGTTTCATTAAACCAATTTATCTGAACTGTGTTTGTCCATTTTCTTGATTTTGGGAGCAAATGGTTGATTGTCATTTGCTCCCAGACATCGCCAGATTTTCTTTCCAATCAGCCAGATTGGACAGATAATCTTTAAGTGTGTAGGGCCCTTTACTGACCTATAGTTTCTGACTGTATTGTCTTACTGACCTATAGTTTCTGACTGTATTGTCTTACTGACCTATAGTTTCCTACTGTATTGTCTTACTGACCTATAGTTTTTTACTGTATGGTCTTACTGACGTATCATGGCTTACTGTAGTCTTACTGGTCTATAGTTTCCTTATTTATTGTCTTGCTGACCTATAGTTTCTTCTGTAATGTCTTACTGACCTATAGTTTCTTCTGTATTGTCTTACTGACCTATAGTTTCCTTCTGTATTGTCTTACAGACCTATAGTTTCCTATATACATAGTTTTCCTGTCTATGTATGGTAGGTATGGAAGGGAGACCTACCATACATAGACAGTATATATAAGCCTCAGCGTCTCCCTTCTGAAAATGATAATGAATAAGGTGTGTGTGTGGATACCATGCACATGTAACTGATTCTATTTACAGGAAACAATAGGGAGAGCCCACGGCTGTCTGGCAGTGTTCTAGATGGTTAAGTATTACACATATGAATATATTTCTTCTAAATAAAATATTTTTCACCCTGATTGATATAATACTGATAGTAAGACAATTCAGTCAATAGTAATCTTTCTTTTAAGTAAGTAAGATCCATATATATGAATTTTTAGTGAATAGTTATTAAAGGTTATATTTTAATTGCAATTAAGTTAACAAGAGTGCTCCCAAAAAGGAAGTTTACTTCTTTCTTTCCGGACCGCTCTTCTATGCAGAAGGGAAATATCTGCTGTTTATTGAGAGATGCTCCCTGTAAGGAATTTACCACTTGCAGCTGAAATTGCAAAAGACCCCACCCCTTGCATCAGGTAAATTAATGTCTCCTATGATTATGACTTCTCCCTTTAAAGCCATTTTAGTGATGTCCAACAATAGATTCCTGTCCAAATCCTGCCCCAGGCCACGTGGTCTAGAGATCACCCCAATATGAATAATGTCCTTTTTCCCGGTTTCTGTGGTGACCAAAGGGGCCTCAGATTTGTCTTCAATATTTTGTATTAATTGAAGTAGCATTTATGCTTTTTTCCCACATACATTGCTACGCTTCCTCCTACACTGACCATTCTATCCTTCCTAAATAAATTGTATCCTGGTATAGCTATGTCCCAGTCATGATTCTCATTGCACTATGACTTTGTAATTGCCACAATATCCAGGTTATCCCTGGTCATTATCACAATTAGCTCTGGAATTTTGTCTCCTAATCTCCTAGCATTTGCACACATAGCTTTAAGAATTATGTCTGTGCATCTGTTATTAGTAGCCATGTCCAGACAGTACAAAATAAATGACAAGTTTAAAGTTGAAATTACCTGTTTGGTGATGTTGTTCAGTATTTGGTATTTGTTCTTTTAACTAATCAGGAATCACAAACTGTCCTTTACACCACGACTACACCTCACTAAATGAAAAGATATAGTAAACATGACCACAAATGGCCAAATAGGTCTACTATATACAAGGAGTTATTTAATACCTGCATCATCTAACAAAATGAAGGTTATTTAATAAATGGTTGCTAAACTGAGAAATTTAGATCCCATACAAATTACACACTACTACTTATATATGATCCCTAAAAACTTCTGCTTGTTACTTTTAATAACATTATAGTGTTGTGTGTAATAACTCTCTTCATCTGATGTTTGTCATGGATAACCTTGTGTTATAAACACCCAACTGAGAACTGGGATGATGGCAGAGGATGGTGTAGAATAAGAGATTGCTGTAGTGACTGAGCAATGAGAATATGTTACTTCTGTAATAAGTGTTTATTACTCACCTGTGCTGATATCTGTAGGGATCTCCTCCTCCTTACACTGCTGATCACCCCTCACATACGTTTCTTCTTCTCCCTCTGTATCTTCTGTCATCATATCAGTCGCATACGTCTCTTCTTCTCCCTCTGTATCTTCTGCCTTTATATCAGTCACATACGTCTCTTCTTCTTCCTCTGTATCTTTTGCCTTTATATCAGTCACATACTTCTCTTCTTCTCCCTCTATATCTTCTTCCTTTATATCAGTCACATACGTCTCTTCTTCTCCCTCTATATCTTCTGTCTTCATATCAGTCGCATATGTCTCTTCTTCTCCCTCTATATCTTTTGCCTTTATATCAGTCACATATGTCTCTTCTTCTTCCTCTATATCTTCTGCCTTTATATCAGTCACATATGTCTCTTCTTCTCTCCTTATATCTTCTGCCTTTATACAAGAAAGACGTTCTACCTAAATAACCCAAAAAAAGATGATTTTGGTACTTACCGATAAATCCATTTCTCTGAATCCTCTAGGGGACACTGGAGTCTTATACAGTAGGTGTGTGAAGCTTGCAACCGGAGGTGTGGCACAATCTAAAATTAGCATTGTCTGCACAGCCGGCTCCTCCCCCTTCACATCCCTCCTCCCTCAGTTTGGAAAACGTGACTGAGAGAATAGGACATGATACTATAGCACTTGGCGAGGAACCGAACCGTACAACAAAGCAACAGCATCCAAGAAACTCTTAACAGAAAAACCAACGCTGTTTGCACGAACTGTTTGAACAAGAACTTTGAACACAGCAGGTTGACAGCACTGAGGCGGGCATCCAGTGTCCCCTAGAGGATTCAGAGAAATGGATTTATCGGTAAGTACCAAAATCATCTTTTATCTTTCATCCACTAGGGGACACTGGAGTCTTATACAGTAGGGGACGTCCCAAAGTTATCCCCAAGGGAGGGAGTGCTGTCGATGGCCTGCAAAACTAAACGTCCGAACTTAGAATTTCCGGACGCCAAGGTATCAAACCTGTAAAAGTTTGCGAATGTGTGGGCTAAGACCACGTTCTCGCTCTGCAAAATTGAGTAGTGGAAGCACCTCGAATAGCCGCCCATGAGGCACCCACTGATCTGGTATTATGAGCACCAGTCTGAACCGGAAACTGCTTACCACAGGAAATATTAGCTTGCCGATTGGCAAAGCTATTCCATCTAAACAAAGACTGCCTAGATGCTGGCCAACCATTCTTTGGACCAAACAAAATGGTCCGACCTTCTAAAGGACGACGTAACTTGTAGTATATTCGTAAGCTCGGACAACATCCAAAGACACGTCCCCTTCTGCGAATCCCTGAAAGGATGGGACCACAATCGGTTGGTTTACCTGAAACCCCGAAACAACCTTAGGAAGGAAATCCGCTCATGTACGGAGTTTGGCCTTATCCTTCTGGAAAATTAACAAAGGACTCTAACCTGATAGGGCTCCTTACACCGAAACCCTTCCAGCCGAAGCCAAGGCAAGTAATAACGTGACCTTCCAAGAGAGATATTGCAGGTCTGTTCTTTCCAACGGCTCAAAAGATGGTGATCTCAAAAATTCCAACTACAAATCTAAGTCCCACTGCGCAGTGGGAGGACGGAAAGGAGGTTGTATCCTCAGAACCCCCTGTAAAAAGGTTTGAACCTCTTGTAAGGACGCTAACCGCTGTTGAAATAGGATGGAGAGAGCCGAAACTTGAACCTTCAAGGAACCTAGTCTTAGTCCTTCATCTAGACCAGCTGGAGTGAAAAGTAGAAGTCTGGGTAAGTGGACGTTCGTCTAATTCTACCCATGTTCCTAACACCAGTCCATGTACTTCTTCTAATGTCTGCAGTCGTACATGGGTGTCACCGGCTTTTGAGCAGCGATCATCTTTAGGAATAGCCATTCTTGGTATACCTCTCACTCTTAAGATCCGGGTCTCAACAGCCACGCCATTAAACGTAGCCTGTTCAGGTCTGAGTGGAGGAACGGCCCCTGATATAGCCGGTCCTCCCTTCGAGGTAACTGCCAAGGGTCCTCCGCTAGTATCCCCCGTAAGTCCGAGTACCAACCTCTACGGGGCCAACTTGGTGCTATGAAAATTGCCCATACTCGCTCTCGTATTACCCCTTTTTGGAGAATTCGGGGTATGAGTGTGAAAGGCGGAAAAATGTAAACCCTTCTGTAACACCAAGGAAGTGTCAGCGTGTCCACTTCCTCTGCTGCTGGATCTCTTCTTCTGGACACATACCTGGGCAGCTAATGATTTTGTCGAGATGCCATCAGGTCCACCTGAGGTAGACACCATCTACTCACCATCATGTCGAAGATCTGTGTAAGCACCGCTCGCCTGGATGCAGTCCTGGCGACTGTGATAATCTGCTTTCCGGTTCACTGTTGACCATTGACTATATCTTCGGCTAAGAGAAGCGAATTGTAAACTGCTTCTCAGTTCGAGAATGGTTATTGGTAACCCTCTCTCCAGTAAAGTCCATTTGCCCTGAAAGTGGTGGGACTCTAGGACAGCTTCCCCAACCTCTGAGACTGGCATTTGTTATGAGAATCCTATAATCCAAATTATTATAAATTCCAAATTCTTGCCTGCTGCAAGGGTCTCTATAACCGCTTCTATAAGGGAATCTAAACTCCTGATCTAAGGCAGACTTCAGTATCTTGCCTCTTTATCTATAATAAGACCTTCTTCCTCCTTCGTGTAAGATGAGGATGGTTCTCTTAATCGACTTGTTCGCATTTCTTTATGCTTGCGCAGGAGGGATTAATTTAAATCAGAAATTCCTCCATAGTCTTTGAGAATCCCTCAGTCCTTTCCGACTGCTGTTTGCGGGATTCTGACATTTCCTTTGAAATACCTGTTAGGGCTTGCTCCCATGACCTTGGCGGAGCCTTCCTCCCGTGCTGGACGCCCTTAACTAGACAGGCAACGCATACCCAGGAGCCGCTCACCCTTGCTCATCTTACTACATTTTGTGGAAACATAATAAGTCTTAGTGTTGGCGACATTTGAAGCCGTACCCCATAGAGCGCTCCTCAGTGCTTCCCCCCTTTATAATAGGAACAGAAAGACGGTAATGGGTGATGGGAGTAAAGGTACACTGGATCCCCCTAGCTGGATCTTTCTAAACACTACACACAAAACAAAAAATAACAATTTATAATAATAATATCACCAGCCTCGTTGCAACCCTCACACACCCAACTGTATTTCAGTTCTGAGGTCGGGGTTGTGATCCAGTCGTTCCCATCATTTCATCGGGATCTTTTGTTTAGAAGTCCCTTGAAAATCTAAAGCATAAAAATGCCTGTCAGAATCCATTGAAAATCCATTGCAGCAGAGTCCTAAATACAAATGTCCAGTAGAGGGAGCAGTTGCTCTATTATAATAACCCGCCCCTCTGCTCTGACCGGCCAGGAAGCCTGTCTATTCTAATGGTAATAACGCCTGAGAGAGTCCTAAATACAAATGTCCAGTAGAGGGAGCAGTTGCTCTATTATAATAACCCGTCCCTCTGGTCTGACCGGCCAGGAAGCCCGTCTATTCTAAAGGTAATAACGCCTGAGAGAGTCCTTTTGGCGCCTCTATTCATTTAAAAATGGCCGCCATTTATTTAATAAATATTTATTACTAAGGCTCTCTGGGTCCTTCCTAGGGTCACTCTACCTCCTTAACGGCTGCCCCAGGCCGGACTTACTAGCAAGAGGATCAGTTTCTATTAATTTCCCCCTTTGTCGTCACACTCAGCCCTCCGCTGGCGGCGGGAAGGGACGAGAGATCATCTAACCGGGCGGTGGACGCACTTCCCAAGCGCCCGTAGTGTGTGTGATGCTGCTACTGACAGGCGCGCTGTGTCTCCCTCCGCTGGCGGTGGGAGAGAGCTAGAGACCATTTCAGCGTGCGGCGGGAGGTCAGTGCGCGTCCCCGCTGTATGTGAGGATGCCGCCGCTGACAGCCGCGATGCGTCTCCCTCCGATGTAGAGGGGGGGCGGCGTGGGAGCTGACATGCAGCGGGAGTAGAAGCCGGCCAGGGAGTGTTTGAGCATTCGCTGTGTGTATAAAAGAAGTCGGGCGGCGGGGGAGCTGCGCTGCTAGTCTGCCAGGACTTAAGTTACAGGAAGCCTGGAGGCAGCAGCGTGCACACTGGCCAGATAATAATAATAATCATTTTTTAAACCTTAAGTTGTGGGAATTGGAAGGAGTCTGCTAATAGCCTCTGCCTTTCTATCTAAGGCCCATATTAACCACCAGTACTCACTGCCCATGGAAATGCTGACTCTGTGCTCCGGACTTTCCATAGAGAGATGCAGATCCCTTTATATGGGATCATTGTCTCTCTAATTCAAAGGCTTTTGTCCCCCTTTTCATTAGGTTGACGCAGCCTGAGTTTTCTGTAATGTTACCGCCTAGGCACAATTTTTCAAACTGAGGGAGGAGGGATGTGAAGGGGGAGGAGCCGGCTGTGCAGACAATGCTAATTTTACATTGTGCCACACCTCCGGTTGCAAGCTTTAGACCCCTACTGTATAAGACTCCAGTGTCCCCTAGTGGATGAAAGAGAAATACAATGACATTTGCATACAGTCAGATTAGACTGAGGTGAATCAGTATAATGTCAGTGTATAAGACACACAGCTCCTCTACAGATCATATAGTGACAGTCACTTTGGTATATTGGGGAGACCCTAAATCCCACCTACCTGATCCTCCTGTGGGGTCCTGTGATACTCCTCTGTACAATCCTGGGAATACAGAGGACGGGGACATCTCTCTGGGGTATCTCTGTTACTGGGCCCATCTGTAGGAGACACACAGTGACTGAGTACAGTGTATATATGTGATTATCAGATGATGTGTGTATATAGGGGCCCCCATACCTGCTCTCCCCTGTACAATACATGACAGTCTCCTCTTACCCAGTGATGTGAGGGGCCGGTGATTCTCCATCATCACGTCCTTGTACAGACCCCTGTGTTCCTCTATATACTCCCCCTCCTGCATGGAGACATAGACAGTGACACCCTGACACCTTATAGGAACCTGACACACACAGTGATACAGTCATCACCCAGACACGTCCCCCGGTGTTACTGTATAATGTCCCATTCCCAGCAGTCACCTCTCCAGTCATCACCCAGACACGTCCCCTGGTGTTACTGTATAATGTCCCATTCCCAGCAGTCACCTCTCCAGTCATCACCCAGACACATCCCCTGGTGTTACTGTATAATGTCCCATTCCCAGCAGTCACCTCTCCAGTCATTACCCAGACACATTCCCTGGTGTTACTGTATAATGTCCCATTCCCAGCAGTCACCTCTCCAGTCATCACCCAGACACATCCCCTGGTGTTATTGTATAATGCCCCATTCCCAGCAGTCACCTCTCCAGTCATCACCCAGACACATCCCCTGGTGTTACTGTATAATACCCCATTCCCACCAGTCACCTCTCCAATCACCACCCAGACACATCCCCTGGTGTTACTGTATAATGTCCCATTCCCAGCAGTCATCTCTCCAGTCATCACCCAGACACATCACCTGGTGTTACTGTATAATGCCCCATTCCCAGAAGTCACCTCTCCAGTCATCATCCATACACGTCCCCTGGTGTTACTGTATAATGCCCCATTCCCAGCAGTCACCTCTCCAGTCATCACCCAGACACATCCCCTGGTGTTACTGTATAATGTCCCATTCCCAGCAGGCACCTCTCCAGTCATCACCCAGACACATACCAGGGTGTTACTGTATAATGCCCCATTCCCAGCAGTCACCTCTCCAGTCATCACCCAGACACGTCCCCTGGTGTTACTGTATAATGTCCCATTCCCAGCAGTCACCTCTCCAGTCATCACCCATACACATCCACTGGTGTTACTGTATAATGCCCCATTCCAAGCAGTTACCTCTCCAGGCATCACCCAGACACATCCCCCGATGTTACTGTATAATGTTACATTCCCAGCAGTCACCTCTCCAGTCATCACCCAGACACGTCCCCTGGTGTTACTGTATAATGCCCCTTTCCCAGCAGTCACCTCTCCAGTCATCACCCAGACACGTCCCCCGTTGTTACTGTATAATGCCCCATTCCCAGCAGTCACCTCTCCAGTCAGCAGCTGAATGATCTTGTTGGTGAGTTCCAGGATCTTCTTGTCATTGTGTCTCTCATGTGTCAGTGAGTGAGGTGGAGGCACCGTGATTGGGCTCTGGGTTCTTCTCAGTCCTCCTGATACATGGGGATGGCTGCTGGGTGTCTCACACCCATTGGATGTCTTCTTCACGATTGTGTAATCCTGTGTAAAGGTGGAGACATCAAATATCAATATATACACTCCCAGATCCCCTCACCTCCCCAGTCATGTCCCTGTATTATTACTATAGATATAAGTGACGTCACTATGAAGCTCCAAGATCCCTTAACCTCCTCAGTCGTGTCCCTGTATTATTACTATAGATATAAGTGATGTCACTGTGAGGCTCCAAGACCCCCTCACCTGCCCAGTCACATTACTGTATCATTAATATAGATATAAGTGACCTCACTATGACGCTCCGATTCCCTCACCTCCCCAGTCATGTCCTTGTATAATTACTTTAGATATAAGTGATGTCACTGTGAGGCTCCAAGACCCCTTCACCTCCCCAGTCACATCACTGTATTACTATAGATGTAAGTGATGTCACTGTGATGATCCCAGATCAATTCACCTCCCCAGTCATGTCACTGAATTATTACTAAAGATATAAGTGATGTCACTGTGACACTCCCAGATTCACTCACTTCCCCAGTCATGTCCCTGTTTTATTACTATAGACAAAAGTAACATCACTGTGACGCTCCCAAACCCCTCACCTCCGCAGTTATGTCCCTGTATTAATACTATAGATATATGTGACGTCAAAGTGATGCTCCCAGATCCCTTCACCTCCCCAGTCATGTCCTTGTATTATTACTATAGATATAAGTGATGTCACTGTGACACTCCCAGATCACCTCCCCTGTCATGTCCATGTGTTATTACTATAGATATGTGACATCACTGCGTCGCTACCAGATCCCCTTCCCTCCCCAGTCATGTCCCTGTATTTACTATAGATATGTGATGCCACTGTGACGATCCCAGATCCCCTTACCTCCCCAGTCATGCCCCTGTGTTATTGCTATAGATATGTGACATCACTGCGCCACTCCCAGATCCCCCCACCTCCGTTGTCAAGTCCCTGTATTTACTATAGATATAAGTTACTTATCAGTAACGCTTCAAAATCCTCTCACCTCCCCAGTCATGTCCCTGTATTATTACTATAGATGAGTGACGTCACTATGAAGCTCCAAGATTCCATCGCCTCCCAAGTCAAGTCCCTGTACTATTACTATAGATATACGTGATGTCACTGTGATGCTCCCAGATCCCCTCACCTCCCCAGTGACATCCCTGTATTATTACTATAGACATGTGACCTCACTGTGATGCTCTGATTCCCTCACCTCCCCAGTCATATCCCTGTATTATGACTATAGATATTAGAGATGTCACAGTGACGCACTCAGATCCCCTCACCTCCCCAGTCATGTCCCTGTATTACTATAGATATAAGGTCACATTGATGCTTCCAGATCCTATCACCTCCCCAGTCATGTCCCTGTATAATTACTATAGATATAAGTGATGTCACGGTGACACTCCTAGATCCCCTCACCTCCCCAGTCATGTTCCTGTATTATTACTATAGATATAAGGTCACAGTGATGCTCCCAGATCTCCTCACCTCCCCAGTCATGTCCCTGTATTATTACTATAGATATAAGGCCACAGTGATGCTCCCAGATCCCCTCACCTTCCCAGTCATGTCCCTGTATTATTACTATAGATGAGTGACGTCACTATGAAGCTCCAAGATTCCATCGCCTCCCAAGTCAAGTCCCTGTACTATTACTATAGATATACGTGATGTCACTGTGATGCTCCCAGATCCCCTCACCTCCCCAGTGACATCCCTGTATTATTACTATAGACATGTGACCTCACTGTGATGCTCTGATTCCCTCACCTCCCCAGTCATATCCCTGTATTATGACTATAGATATTAGAGATGTCACAGTGACGCACTCAGATCCCCTCACCTCCCCAGTCATGTCCCTGTATTACTATAGATATAAGGTCACATTGATGCTTCCAGATCCTATCACCTCCCCAGTCATGTCCCTGTATAATTACTATAGATATAAGTGATGTCACGGTGACACTCCTAGATCCCCTCACCTCCCCAGTCATGTTCCTGTATTATTACTATAGATATAAGGTCACAGTGATGCTCCCAGATCTCCTCACCTCCCCAGTCATGTCCCTGTATTATTACTATAGATATAAGGCCACAGTGATGCTCCCAGATCCCCTCACCTTCCCAGTCATGTCCCTGTATTATCACTATAGATATAAGGTCACTGTGACGCTCCCATATCCCTTCACCTCCCCAGTCATGTCCTTGTATTATTACTATAGATATAAGTAGTCACAGTGATCCTCCCAGATCCCCTCACCTCCCCAGTCATATCCCTGTATTATTACTATAGATATAAGGTCAATGTGATGCTCCCAGATCCACTCACCTCCCCAGTCAGCAGGTAGATGATCTCCAGGGTGATATTTATTATCCTCTCAGTCCTGTGACTCCTGTCCTTGTCCATCCTCGGTGAATCAGAGAGAATACAGAACGTGTGATGTGTAATAAAGTGTCCGTTCCCCACAGCTGGAGTTCCTTGGAATAAATATAATACATAAAACATATTGCACATGTAACATAGTAAATATGGAATAGAGTGGTCATTAAGTCTCCTATTTCCCCACAGCCATAGAGTCCTGGTCAGTGTCTGCGAGGTTCCTGTGACCCAGCCCCATAAGGCTGTACTGCATAGTGGGCCTGATCTAGAGTGTAGCGCTATTGTGGGTGGAGTCACAATGAGCTGATGTTCGGTACACCGCTCATGTGCACGACCCATACGGAGCATGTGCTCTATGTATCCTGAGTTGTCAGACGAGTATGGCTGCAGCCATGAAGTGGTGTAAGGGTGAGAATTGGTTGTGAAGGGACAGGGTCTCCTGAGGGAAATTTCATGGCCTCATTCATGGAGCTGCAGCGTACAGTCTCCGTAACCTCAGAATTCACAGATCCAGCCGATGGTGTAGCAGAGGTGGCAGGAGACAGGCAAGGGGGTGGCAGAAGACCGGCAGGGGAAAAGTGGCAGGAGACAGGCATGGGAAAGGCTGCAGGAGACAGGCAAGGGAAAGGTTGCAGGCGACAGGCAGGGAAAAAGTTGCAGGTGACAGGCAGGGGAAAGGTTGCAGGAGACAGGCAGGTGGGCTGCAGGGTGGAGGTGGCAGGAGACAGGCAGGGAAAAGGCGGCAAGAGACAGGCAGGGCAAAGGCGGCAAGAGACAGGCAGGGGAAAGGCGGCAGGAGACAGCCAGGGGGAAGGTGGCAGACATTATTTGTTCTCAGGAGATTGCATAATTTCTTAATCATTTGTAATAAAAGTTACGTTTTATTTTTTGAGAATATCTCATTATTTCTTCACAAGAGTGCGCCCACAATGAAGTCTACTTTCTTTCTCTTGTCACTGTGGCACTCCCAGGTCCCCCTCACCTCCCCAATGATGTCCCTCTATTATTACTATAGATATTAATGATGTCACTGTGACATTCCCAGATCCCCTTACCTTCCCAGTCATGTCCCTTTATTACTATAGATATAAGTGATGCCACAGTGATGCTCCCAGATTCCCTCACCTGCCCAGTCATATCCCTGTATTATTACTATATATATATAAGTGATGTTAAAGTGACACTCCCAGACCCCCTCACCTCCCCAGTCATGTCCCAGTATTACTACAGATATAAGTGATGTCAAAGTGACGCTCCCAGATCCCCTCACCTCCGCAGTCATGTCCCTGTCTTATTTCTATATATATAAGTGACGTCAGAGTGACTATCCCAGACCTCATAACCTCCGCAGTCATGTCCCTGTATTATTTATATATATATATATATGTGACATCAGAGTGACTATCCCAGACCTTCTCACCTCCCTGTATTATTACTATAGATAAGTGATGTCACAGTGACACTTCCAGGAGTGTGATATACATTTGCTTCATACTGCTCTAATTATCATCAGTTACACATGCCAGGGATATTATGGTCCTTGCTTTAATATATCCTAGAATTTGAGCAATATTTTCAATCCCCACAATTACATATAATAAAATTAATAATAATAATAATAATAATAATAATAATAACGACACTAAAGGCTGCACCCCAGTATAAAAATAATAACATGTCTTTATTAACAGGACACCACAGGTTGCTCCTCCTGTATAATAATAATAATAATAATAGTAAAAGGACACCACAGGCTACTCCCCCTGTATTATAATATAGTGTTCACTCTAGGATATTTTTAGGGCAGGGTGCTGAGCAGTGAAGAGGGCACATTTTTGTTTTGAAGGGCACATTATTGATGTGACACTTTGCACACAAAGCATAGCGTATATGTTTATAGTTTTTGTACATACATTTTGCCTTTAGTAAATCATATACCTATACATACATACATATAAGACCCCTAACATCTATACTGAGAAACATACTGTATATGTCCAGTCTTCTATGTGTTATAAAACAGAAAAATTAAACAATGGGTTAAAATATATAGGAAAAAAATAAGTCTGTTCTACTCGGGAAATACTGTAAGCAGAACATGCTCACTGCTTTCCCTGTTCTTTTCCTCTTTATCAGAGTGCTGTGTTATTACAGTGCCTCCTCTGCCATCCAGTTCACTAAGGATAGAAATTGTGTTCCAATTTCAGAGGTGGGCAAGGAGTAGACGACAACATTGTAACCTGCACTCTGCCTGCTGCATTCTGTATACAAGGGGGCGATTTATGGTCCTGCAGGGTGCACCGAGACAGGGCAGGGGGCCGCACCCTGCTGAGACAGCCTAGAAGGAACACTATAATAACAGGACACCACAGGCTGCTCCATCTGTATAATAATAACAGGACACTGCAGGCTACTCACCCTGTATAATAATAACAGGACACCACAGGCTGCTCACCCTGTATAATAATAACAGGACACCACAGGCTGCTCACCCTGTATAATAATAATAATAATAATAATAATAATTACAGGACACCACAGGCTGCTACTCCTGTATAATAATAATAACAACAACAACAACAACAACAACAACAACAGGACACCACAGGCTGCTACTCCTGTATAATAATAATAATAATAATAATAATAATAATAGGACACCACAGGCTGCTCACCCTGTATAATAATAATAATAATAATTACTGGACACCACAGGCTGCTACTCCTGTATTATAATAATAATATAGAACACCAGAGACTGCTCCCCTGTATAATAATAATAACAACAACAACAACAACAACAACAACAACAGGACACTATAGGCTGCTCCCCTGTATTATTATTATTACTACAACAACAACAACAACAACAACAACAACAGGACACCACAGGCTGCTCCCTCTGTATAGTAATAACAACAACAGGACACTACAGGCTGCTCCCCTTGTATAATATTATTATTATTATTATTATTATTATACAAGGGGAGCAGTCTGTAGTGTCCTGTTGTTGTTATTACTATACAGAGGGAGCAGTCCCGTTATTATTATTATTATCAACAGGACACCACAGGCTGCTCCCTCTGTATTATAATAATAATAATAGGATTTTAATACCTACCGGTAAATCCTTTTCTCTTAGTCCGTAAAGGATGCTGGGGACTCCGTAAGGACCATGGGGTATAGACGGGATCCGCAGGAGACATGGGTACACTATAAGACTTTGAATGGGTGTGAACTGGCTCCTCCCTTTATGCCCCTCCTCCAGACCTCAGTTAGAAACTATGCCCAGGGAGACGGACATTTCGAGGAAATAATTTATTGTTTAAACACGGTGCGTGTCATACCAGCTCACACCATGAACATACCGCAGAACGTGGCATTCGATAGAACACCAGCCAACGGCATGAACAATACACAGCCACATGCTGAGAGAATATGTAACACAACCTGTGTGTCAACACAACCAATAATAAGACACCGCATGCCATGGCATGAACAACGTCAGCAATGGCCTGACAGAGAAGAAACACCACAAGAGTGTAACCATAACCAATAACTGCAGATACAGTACGCACTGGGACGGGCGCCCAGCATCCTCTATGGACTAAGAGAAAAGGATTTACCGGTAGGTATTAAAATCCTATTTTCTCATACATCCTAGAGGATGCTGGGGACTCCGTAAGGGCCATGGGGTTTATACTAAAGCTCCAGACCGGGCGGGATAGTGCGGACGACTCTGCAGCACCGATTGAGCACACATGAGGTCCCCATCAGCCAGGGTATCAAACTTATAGAGCTTAGCAAAAGTGTTTGAACCCGACCAAGTATCCGCTCGGCAAAGTTTAACCGCCGAGACTCCTCGGGCATCCGCCCAAGAAGAGCCCACCTTCCTAGTAGAATGGGTCACCACCGAATTCGGTAACGGCAATCCAGCCATAGAACGAGCACGCCGAATCGGATCACAGATCTAGTGTGTAACCGACTGCAGAGACGCAGGCGCCCCAATCACGCTGGGAGCATACCGGACAAACAGAGCCTCTGTTTCCCCAATCTGAGCCAAATTGGTGACATAAATATTCAAAGCCCTGACTACATCGAGAGACCTTGAATCAGCCAATGCTTAAGTAACCACAGGCATCAAATAGGCTGGTTTCTGCGAAACACTGAAACCACTTTTGGCAGAACTATTATCAGAGTTCTCAATTCTGCTCTATCCACCTGGAAGATCAAACAGGGGCTCTTGTGAGACCCAGCCGCTACTTCCGACACCCGCCTTGCGGACGCCAAAGCCAAAAGCATGACCACTCTCCAAGAAATAAATTTGAACACAACCTTTCATAAACGTTCCAATCATTGTGACACAAGAAAATGCAACACCACGTCAAGGTCCCACGGTGCCAATGGGGGCACAAATGGAGGTTGGATGTGCAGTACTCCTTCCACGAACGTCCGAACTTCCAGAAAGGTCGCCAGTTCTTTCTTGAAAGAAAATGCATAAGGTCAAAGCCGCACTTGAATGGAGCCTAACTCTAGGCCTGCACCCACACCTGCTTGCAAAGAATGGAGAAGAACGACCCAGCTGAAGCTTCCGTAGTAGCTTTCTTGGATTCACACCAAGACACATATTTTCTCCAAACACGGTGGTAAGGCTTTGCTTCTTTTCTAGCCTGAAGAAGATTGGCAATGACGTCACTGGGAATCCCCTTTCTGGCAAGGATATGGCATTGAATCGCCACGCCGTCAAACGCAGCCACTGTAAGTCTTGATACACGCCCGGATCTTGCTGTAACAGTTCCTCACGTAGAGGAAGAGGCCAGGGATCTTCTATGAGTAAATCTTGAAGAACTGGATACCAAGCCCTCCTTGTTTAGACTGTAACGATGAGGATCGCCTGAACCTTTGTTCTTATTACGTTTATCACCTTCAGAAGAGTGATAACGGACGGGACACATAGACCGACTGAAAAAACCCAAGGTGTCCCGAGGACGTCCACTGCTATAGCTTGATTGTCCTCTGACCTGGAACAATATACCTGAGGTCTCTCGATGAGGTGAGATGCCAACATGTCCAAGTGAGGCACTCCTCAAAGACTTGTCGCTTCAGCGAAACTTCTCGATGACGACAGTATTTCTCCCGGATGGAGATCGCGTCTGCAGAGGAAACTATTTCTCCATCGTTCACATCCGGAACTAAGACTGCTAATATAGCGTTTACCAGTCTTTCCACCCAGCAGAAAACTTTTACGGCATCTGCCATTGCTGCTTTGCTCCTTGTTCCGCCCTAGCGGCTTACTAACACCACTGCTGTCAAGTCGTCCAACAGAAATAACACGGGCAGATAACTAAGCATATGTTCACTGAAAATAGCTCTTAATTCAAGAATGCTTATTGCAGACAAGCTTCCCAGCATGTGCAGGTGAGATTCAGACCACATTTCCAACTGGCCCCGTGAAAACCACTCTGGCATTTGACCTGCTCACCGAAAAGGCCTCTTAGGCCGCACCATCTTCTTCATCAACGGAACATATTGATGGATTGTCACTGCAAATCTGACCCGACTCCGGATCCTCAGACCTCTTTCCACAGGAAAACACAGAGAACTTCAACCGTTTCGTATCTACTCTGATACCGACGTCTACGTCGTTGGGAAAACAGCCATTCCCTGTGTTGAAGAACACTCAGAGAGAAACAACGATCTGCACTTGTGTCTTGACCTCGCCTTAATCAGGAGAGTGTCCCAGTACAGAATAACAATGGGTCTCACTAGTGAAAGAATACCATCCCACCGCCATCACTCCGGTGACATGGCAAAGACAGTCCTGGATATCAACCCAGGTAAGCTGAATGCGGAGAACAATGCATTTAAACCCCTTTCTACCTTTATGTGCTGGAGCTCCCTGGCCTGAGAGATTCCATCCTGCAGTTCAACTTCGTAAGGAGAAATCTCTGTTTTCCCCCTTTTTTTTTTTTTTTTAACCAGGAACTGCAGGACAATGCCCTGACCTTGAAGCAACTCTGTTATGGCGAAACAGAGGGGAAACGGCAAGATCTATTTGAAAAATCAGTGAGGGGATTCATCTGTAAACTCCAGGATGTCCCCCTTTGGATTCCATTATTAACTCACAGGTCCAAGTCCATTCCCGGACTGACTCAAGAGTAGTGGACGAGTTCCCACCAGAGTGGGCTCCAGCCAGATAGACCCAGCGACATGCGGTGGATGTGGTAGAAACAGAAAACGACATCCACTTCAGCGAACCTGACAAGGCTGCAGAACTCTTACTTTTCACCGTCCACTATCTGCACAGAAAGGGAAAAAAGAACGGTATCGAACCGGTTAAAATGACTGCATCCCACAGCAGAATGCGTCACCAACCGTTGTGAGGGACTCTAACTCACGAAGTTAGACTTACCAGTGGTATCCGCCGAGATTGACTGAGGCCTCCCCTAACAGCGGTACACCGTCCCAGGGAAACACTCCAGTAACTCTCGGAGTCAGCCTCAGCATTCCCCCGGCCACACCTCCTGCGGTCGCACGGCAGCCTGCCGCCATGTTATAGAGAAGAATCAACATAAGACACACACCCTTTCTCTATAGGGTAATTCTATCGGATGCCTTTCCGAATATAAACACTCCCCCATGTGCATGTAATGCAAATAACTCCAAAGTATAGAATAAAATATCACTTAGCTTCCTGCGTACGATCCTTTGTGACAGGGCCCCGTGTCGACCAGGAGTTGACTTTTACAGTATTCTGTGGGAAAAAGAATAAACATTCGGACTCCTTGTGAGGATCTGAGACCAACTCGTCACGGCCGACCTAGAGCTTTATCAACAGAGCGACCAACACATGAGAAGGAATACTATTACTTCAGCACTCATTAGAAATCATAATATGAATATACATAATGTAATACACACATATCCTGCGTATATATATATATATATACATACATACATACATACACACACACCATATATATATAAGCGGATTGTCCGGGTCCCTAGTGACGTGTTCTGAATGTGTATGACCATGTACTGAATGCCCCAGTTGTGGATCTTACAGGAAACCTTATAGTCGACAGAAAACCTAGTAATCGTCGACAGCAGGGAGTAGTAACCAGGCAAAATAACATTCTTGCGACCACGAGGGGTCAGAGGGAAGTATACATATATAATTTTAAGCACACTCCCCCACAAATATATTCATGTCTGTGCTCGAGCTACAGGCCCAGGGAACAGTACCATACATATACATATATATATATATACAGGTTAGTTACAGCATGTTAATTTTCACCCAGTAATACCAGTTGGCGCCGACAGGGTCACCCACCTACTACTGTGTCTCCCCTACACCCACATACTACTGTGTCTCCCCTACACCCACATACTACTGTGTCTCCCCTACACCCACATACTACTGTGTCTCCCCTACACCCACATACTACTGTGTCTCCCCTACACCCACATACTACTGTGTCTCCCCTACACCCACATACTACTGTGTCTCCCCTACAGTGTTTACTTTGAAAAGCATAATACTTCCGACCTGCTGACACTTCATCTACTGAATCAAGTACCAACAGGAGTCGGCGATGCCGACAGAGAGAATCCCATAGCTGTTTGCGACCTAGCACTCACACATGTTGACACATGTGGACTAAAAAGCTATAGTGGGTATATCTGACAGGGAACACACAGACACATATGCACAACACAATGATTACATGCCCATTATCTAAGATAGTGCTATATTTCCCTCTATATTGCACTAATCACTGTACCCCACTTTGTTTACACTGTACACTGTTTTGGCGGGGACATGTAGAAAATGGCGCTGAATCATGTTGTGAGGGCTAAGCCCCGCCCCTTCTCTGCGCACTTCAGCCCCGCTAATATTTTAGCTTTTTATGCTGGCAGGGGTCCGTATACAGAGCCTATGCACTGTATACGTGTTTAACCAGGCTTAATGGAGAGGATATTGCTGCCCAGGGCGCCACCCCTGCGCCCTGCACCCTTGTAAAGCCATTGGTGTGTGGGAGCAATGGCGCGCAGCGCGACCGCTGCTTTATACTGGCGGGGGTATCGTACACAGTGCCCGGGCCCCGACTCTTGCCAGTGAAAAGACCCTCAGTAACTGCTGCCCAAGGCGCTCCCCCCCCCCAGCGCCCTACACCCTGTGAGTGCCGTTGGTGTGTGGGAGCATGGAGGGCAGCGCTACCGCTGCACTTACTTCCGTTACTGAAGTCTTCTGCCGTCTGATGTCTTCTGTTCTTCTCATACTCACCCGGCTTCTGTCTTCTGTGAGGGGGGGTGACGGCGCGGCTCCGGGAACAAGCAGCTAGGCCAGGGGTGGGCAATTATTTAAGCTGGGGGGACACCGAACAGTTTCTAATGAATATCGGAGGGCCGCTCCCCCCACCCTTTCCCCGCAGGCACAAATAAACATACAATGTATAAAAAACACTATAAGCCAGTATTAAAAAAAATCCCAAAAGAAAACAAAACAGTGCTGAAAACAAAGACATCACCCAGTATTATGCTGTTATTGATAATATTAGCAGCATGATAGGGGCAGTATGTGCCACACCCAGCCATCTTAATTTATTATAAATTACCTCCCCTCTCCCCTACCCGTCGACCGAGTCTCCCCGATTTGTGAGGCACAGAACTGACTAATACTGCAGTCAGTGAGAGCACCGGAGACAGCCAGTCACTGGTTCAGCCTGTTCTCCTTTGGCTGAGCTCCCGTCCTCTATAAAAAAATTAAATACATCGGTCAGCAGACCGGCTGACGTGAGGCATCACGTGACATGACCGCGAGACCCGCGCCCAGGATTTCCTCAGCGGCGCCGGCAGCAGCTTTGGAGGTGCTGCATCGCAATCACAAACAGCTCAGCCTGTCAAGCCACTTGTGATTGCGCGCTGGTGGGAGGTAGCGGGCCGGGCAGGATCGGTTTGCGGGCCGCATCCCATGGTCCTTACGGAGTCTCCAGCATCCTCTAGGACATATGAGAAAATAATAATAATAACAGAACACCACAGGCTGCTTATCCTGTATAAAAATAACAAGACACCACAGGCTGCACCCCTGTATAATAATAATAATAATAATAATAATAATCATCATAATAATAAAATTACACCACAGTCTATTCCCCCTGTATAATAATAACAGGACACCACAGGCTGCTTCCCCTGTATAATAATAATAATAATAATAATAATAATAATAATAAGAGGACACCACAGGCTACCCCCCTGAATAATAATAACAGGACACCATAGGCTGCTCCCCCTGTATAATAATAATAACAGGACACCACTGGCTGCTCCTCCTGTATAATAATAATAACAACAGGAAACTACAGGCTGCTCCCCTTGTATAATAATAATAATAATAACAACAGGACACCACAGGCTGCTCAACCTGTATTATTATAATATTATTAATAATAATAATAATAATAACAACAACTACAGGACACCACAGGTTGCTCCCCCAGTATAATAATAATAATAATAATAATAATAACAGGACACTACAGGCTGCTCCCCCTGTATAATAAAAATAATAACAGGACACCACAGGCCGCTCTCCCTGTATAATAATAATAATAACAGGATACCACAGGCTGCTCCCCCTGTATAATAATAACAGGACACCACAGGCTGCTCCCCCTGTATAATAATAACAGGACACCACAGGCTGCTCTTCCTGTATAATAATAACAGGACACCACAGGCTGCTCCCCCTGTATAATAATAATAACAGGACACCACAGGCTGATCCCCCTGTATAATAATAATAGGACACCACAGGCTGATCCCCCTGTATAATAATAATAACAGGACACCACAGGCTGCTCCCCCTGTATAATAATAATTACAGGACACCACAGGCTGCTCCTCCTGTATAATAATAATAACAGGCAACCACAGGCTGCTCACCCTGTATAATAATAATAACAGGATACCACAGGCTGCTCCCCCTGTGTAATAATAACAGGACACCACAGTCCGCTCCCCCTGTATAATAATAATAATAATATCAGGACACCACAGGCTGCTCCCCCTGTATAATAATAATAATAATATTAGGGCACCACAGGCCGCTCCTCCTGTATAATAATAATATCAGGACACCACATGCTGCTCCCCCTGTATAGTAATAACAGGACACCACAGGCTGCTCCCCCTGTATAATAATAACAGGACACCACAGGCTGCTCTTCCTGTATAATAATAACAGGACACCACAGGCTGCTCCCCCTGTATAATAATAATAACAGGACACCACAGGCTGATCCCCCTGTATAATAATAATAGGACACCACAGGCTGATCCCCCTGTATAATAATAATAACAGGACACCACAGGCTGCTCCCCCTGTATAATAATAATAACAGGACACCACAGGCTGCTCCTCCTGTATAATAATAATAACAGGCAACCACAGGCTGCTCACCCTGTATAATAATAATAACACGATACCACAGGCTGCTCCCCCTGTGTAATAATAACAGGACACCACAGTCCGCTCCCCCTGTATAATAATAATAATAATAATATCAGGACACCACAGGCTGCTCCCCCTGTATAATAATAATAATAATATTAGGGCACCACAGGCCGCTCCTCCTGTATAATAATAATATCAGGACACCACAGGCTGCTCCCCCTGTATAGTAAGCCGTCATTACCTGATTTCCACGGACACTGGGAGGCTGCAGCAGTCGATGAAAACTCACTTCCTGCATGTGGACCGCACAGTCCGGAAGTAAGGTGGAACGCACAGGCAGGAAGTAGGGCATGATTGGCAAAGGCTGCTTACTGGTTCCTCCCCTACTACACCCCGCCCACAGCCCCGGCCTATGTAAGCTTTAACCATACATGTCCTCAGTTCAGGAGGCCGGCGGCCATTTTCTTGTAGACCAGTCCGGCAGCAGCAATAGGTTGTAGTGACGTCAGGAGCGGCGGCCATTTTCCCCTGGTCTGAGCTCCGCCTTCCTTCTATCATTCCCACAAGGCAGCAGGAGCAGAGAGCAGCCATTGCTGTGTCTGGCAGCAGGTAATGATATTATTATTATTATTCTATAGGCTGAGCAGCTCTGGTGTCAGGTTCTGTACTACAGGGGGAGCAGCCTCTGGTGTCTTGTTATAGTGCAGCTGGAGCAGCCTCTGGTGCTGCATTATCCCTGTACAGGTAGCTGACACTCTAGTGTCCTATTACTGTAATACAGGTGGCGCAGACCCCGCCGTTACCGTAATACAGGTGGAGCAGACCCCGCCGTTACCGTAATACAGCTGGTGCAGATCCCGCCGTTACCGTAATACAGGTGTCGCAGACTCCGCCGTTACCGTAATACAGGTGACGCAGACCCCGCCGTTACCGTAATACAGGTGGCGCAGACCCCGCCGTTACCGTAATACAGGTGTCGCAGACCCCGCCGTTACCGTAATACAGGTGTCGCAGACCCCGCCGTTACTGTAATACAGGTGGCGCAGACCCCGCCGTTACAGTAATACAGGTGGCGAAGACCCCACCATTACTGTAATTCTATACATGGGACATTGCAGGTGTTGTGTCCTGTGGCATTGTGCTGTACACGGGGAGCGGCCTGTGTTGTCAAAGTATACAGGAGGAGCAGCCTGTGTTGTCATAATATACAGGGGTACCATCCTGTGCTGTCAATAGTATACAGGAGGAGCGGCCTGTGTTGTCATAATATACAGGGATAGCATCCTGTGCTGTCTTAGTATACAGGGGGAGTGGCCTGTGTTGTCATAGTATACAGGAGGAGCAGCCTGTGTTGCAATAATATACTGGGGTAGCATCCTGTGTTGTCATAATAGACAGGAGAAGCAGCCTATGGCATCCTACTCTACAGGGGGAGCAGCCTGCGGTGTCTTGTTATTTTTATTATTATACAGGAGGAGCAGCCTGTGGTGTACAGTTATTATTATTATTATACAGGGAGAGCAGCCTGTGGTATACAGTTGTTATTATTATTATTATTATTATTATTATACAGGAGGAGCAGCCTGTGGTGTACAGTTATTATTATTATTATTATACAGGGGGAGCGGCCTGTGTTGTCAAAGTATACAGGAGGAGCAGCCTGTGTTGTCATAATATACAGGGGTAGCATCCTGTGCTGTCATAGTATACAGGAGGAGCAGCCTGTGTTGTCATAATATACAGGGGTAACATCTTGTGTTGTCATAGTATACAGGGGGAGTGGCCTGTGTTGTCATAGTATACAGGAAGAGCAGCCTGTGTTGCAATAATATACAGGGGTAGCATCCTGTGTTGTCATAAAAGACAGGAGGAGCAGCCTATGGCATCCTACTCTACAGGGGGAGCAGCCTGTGGTGTCCTGTTGTTGTTGTTATTATTATTATAATACAGAAGGATCAGCCTGTGGCGTCTTGTTATTTTTATTATTATACAGGAGGAGCAGCCTGTGGTGTACAGTTATTATTATTATTATTATTATTATTATTATTATTATAAAAATAATAATATAATAATAATAATAATAATAATGTCCTGTCATTATTATTATACAGGGGAAGCAGCCTGTGGTGTCCTGTTGTTGTTAGTATACAGGGGGAGCAGCCTGTCATGTCCTGTTGTTATTGTTATTATTATTATTATTATACAAAAGGGAGCGGCCTGTGGTGTCCTGTTGTTGTTGTTGTTATTATTATTATTATAGATTGGGAACAGCCTGTTGTGTCCTATTATTATTATTTTTTTGCAGAGAGAGCAGCCTAAGATGTCATTTTATTATAGTATACAGGGAGAGCAGAATGGGGTGTCCTTTTGTTATTAGTATAATACAGGGGGAGCAGGTTTTTGTGTCTGGTTATTATTATAACGGGGGAGCAGCTTGTGGTGTCCTGGTATTATTTATTATTATTATTATGATACATTGGGAGTGGTGGTGATGTCACAGTGACATCACTTATATCTATATTAATAATACAAGGACATGACTGGGGAGGTGAGGGGGATCTAAGAGCATCATAGTGACATCACTTATATCTATAGTAATAATACAGGGACATGACTGGAGATGTGAGGGGGTCTGGGAGCGTAACAGTTACATCACATATCTATATTAATAATACAGAGACATGACAGGGGAGGTGAGGGGATCTGGTAGTGTCACAGTGACATCACTTATATCTATAGTAATAATACAGGGACATGACTGGGGAGGTGAGGGGGATCTGGGGGTGTCACAGTGATGTCACTTATATTTGTAGTAATAATACAGGGACATGACTGGGGAGGTGAGGTGATCTGGGAGCGTCACAGTGACATCACATATCTATAGTAATAATACAGGGACATGACTGGGGAGGTGAGGGGGATCTGGAGGTGTCACAGTGACATCACATATCTATAGTAATAATACAGGGACATGGCTTCCACCAGCATACAGACCCCGCTCTCCGGCTTCCACCAGCACACAGTGGTTAGCTGCTTCTGCAGGGCACCGTCACTCAGAGCCGGTGCTTCGTATACAATGCGGGAGGGTGTGGGTGAAAGAAGCTAGCCGCGGCTCACTGCTTTAAGTGCTGGGGGAGGTCATGGCGGTTCCTAGTTCAGCCTTTCCCTTAAATATAAGGGATGGTGGCCAGGGCTATAAGGGACAGAACAGGCTATTAAGCCTAGGTTATTAGTGCTTTTGGGGGTACATAGGTTTTACATCTAGGGTATAGTCCGATGTCTACATGTTAAAAAAATAAAAAAAACACATGCTGGGACGCCGTTTTCACACAAAGGTTACACACCTACTTCCTGCTTCTTCCTACAGCAATATGTCAGTCCTACAACACACGGCCACTGGAGGGGGCAGGGGTGTTTAGTAGGTGGCACAGTGACCATCATAGATTTCCTCTATGACACAGTGCGGTGCACGTGGTATTATAGACACTACAGTTATTTTCACTGAGTTGTGCGGACGTTGTCTCACTGTATTATTGTCTGTCTGCATGACAATATGAGAAACAGCAGCTTGTCTGTGATAACTGTGAGAATGTCTGATTTGCAGTCAGAGTTGTCCGCTGCACGAAAAGACCGTGAGGCGGCTAAGTCTGATTCACGGATAATACCGTGTGAGCAGCCAATGTGGGCTCAGGATGTTTCTAGAACTTTGCTGGGTTACAAAGTCCATGTATAGTTCAGTTTCTAAGAATGGTCATTGTTTGTCTCATAATCACATTCTGGCGATTCAGTGCCACATCTGATATCTCAGCATTGGGTCAGGAGTCAGATAGTGAGGTCACTAATAGCCCGAGCTATGATGATCTCATTAGAGCGGTACGCCAGCTGCTAGGTTGCACTGAAACATATGAGGTTTTATTGCTAGCAGACTATGGGCGACTGTGTGTTTTTCTTATTCATATCTCTTACTAGGCATTTAATAGAAGCATGGCTAAATCCAGTTAAACACTTTTCTGGGACAAAGCGATTTCTGTCTAAATATCTTTTCCCACAGGCTATGTCAACTAAATCGCCATCGGTGGAGTCTTCAGTTTATAAACTTTCACTAAAATTAACTATTCCAGTCCCGGGTGCAGCTACGCTTAAAGACCCCTCGGGGAGTAAGCTGGAGGCCATGCTAAAATCCATGTATACAGCAACAGGGGTGATGCTTACACCTGTTTGAGTTGGGGTTTGGGTTAACAAGGCTGTAGTTGCATGGGTGTAACAGCTTAGGTTAGGCCTACAACAGGGTTTTTCCTCAGACCAGCTTATATTTCTTACCGATCACATTTGTGAATTGGTTGAGTATTTAGGTACGGCTTCGTTGGACGTTGGACAAGTTTGTTCTCGGCTTGCAGCCCAACAGCTGCTGTGGTTGCGTTCTTGACAGGCCGCCATGCAGAGGGACGTGATTTTCAACAAACCACTAACCATCGTCAGGACTCAAGCCAGTGGCATGAGGGGCTTCCAGCCCATCTCGGCTCTTCAGTTGTGGGAGCACACCTTCAGAAGTTTCCCTTCGCGTAGTTTCAGACATCACAGATGGGGGGATCCGCAGTTTTGTTTTAAGAGGTTTCAATGAGTTTGACTGTCTATCACCGATGCAGTTTTTCAAGACAGGTCTGCCTGTGTCAGCAGACAAGTGAGCAGGTCTGCAGACCGCTGTTCAGTCTCTCGTACATTCAGCAGTTTTGGTTCAGGTTCCAGTACACCAACAAGGTCAAGGGTTTTATTCCAATCTTTTTGTAGTACCAAAGCCGGATGGCTCAGTCACACAGATATGGAACCTAAAGGGGTTCAATCGGTACGTCACTTACTACACATTCAAGGTGGAATCCCTACGGTCAGTGATTGCAGGTTTAGAACCACAGCAATTCATGATTTTGCGGGATCTCAAGGATACGTACTTACACATTCCAATTTGGCCACCACATCCGCATCTGGCGTACTTAAGTTTGCAGTACGACAAGCGCCTCAAAGGTGATGTCTGTGATGATAGTTCATCTCAGATCCCTGGGAGTGATAATCGTTCCATACTTAAATGACCTTCTCATCAAGGCTTCGTCTCAACAAATTCTTTAACATGCCTTACTGTTGTACAGTGTACTAGTTCAGTACGGTTGGATTGTCAAAGAATTCAGTTTTAGGAATGATTCTGATTACGGTGGATCAATGCATTTACCTGTCACAACAGAAAGTACATGCTATTCATCATCCAGTACTGCTAGTGCTCAAACCACGGACAGTCTCGGTGCATTTGTGCATTCGACTGGTAAGACAGATGGGAGCATCTTTCATCACACTCCAGTTCGGAAGATTTCACTCAGGTCCTTTTCAGCTGGATCTTCTCGCATAGTGATCCAGCTCTCATCTACAAATTCATCAGATGGTGCGCTTGTCTCCAGGACAATATCATGTGGTGATGTTCGGCCCAATTGAGGATTCAAGCAACCTCTCGCATGGCCATGTGACTTTGAGTCCATCCCCTTTTTGTTGATGTATGCAACTTCTGTTGCGTTGTCCGACTGAACCTGAACAGTCTGAAACAGGAGCAAGTGAACTGCCTGACGCAGAGTGTTGTAAATTGCCCTGAGTTCCAGGACACTGATTGACAGTAATCCTGTGATAATGAGCTGCTGAAACTGGCTTCCTAACACGTAACATGGTTGGTATAACCAACTGTGGAATGCCCTCTCATCTTGAAAGTGGTCTCAACAGCCACCCCGTAAACCGCAGTCGCGCTAAATCAGGGTAAAGGAACGACCCCTGCTGTAGTATAACTTGGAAAACAGTATTTCTCTTAGCCTTAGCTTCGGCAAGGCGTGTTGCACAATTGGGTGCCTTGTCATACAAGCCACTGTATCTGGTATTTCATACTGACAGAGCGGAACTTTGGACAAATCACGCTTTTCTAAAACGGGTAGTATCTTCTTTCATATCAACCAATCGTAATTCCTGTTTTCCCGAAGATTCGGGTACTCCAGCTACTTTGGATGTGGTACGCGCACTCCGTGTTTATGTAGCCCGAACATCAACTGTACATATAACGATACTTTGTTTGTTCTCTATGATGCAGTCAATATAGGTTGGCCAGCTTCCAAACAGACCTTGGCCAGATAGATTAACCTGACCATTCGTCAGGTACACTTTCAAGCTAGTCGATGGGAACGTCATGGGCAGCAGGCCTTAGAGCTTCTACGACGCAACCTTGCCGTGCAGTTACATGGCCATCAGTGCACACGTTTGTGCGCTTTTACAAGTTTGATAATTCTGCGGCATCAGCTTCTAGCTTTGGCCGTGTAGTGTTACTGGTACCAAACAGCTCTTCCGCCCAAGGGGGAAACTTTGGTAGGTCCCAAGAGTACTCCAGTGACCCCTAGTGGATTAGAAAGAAAACGGGATTTTGATACTTACCAGATAAATCCTTTTCGTTGCACCCACAGGGGGCACTGGACGCCCACCCAGAGCAGTTTCTCCTGGCTGGTGGTAAGTTCAATAGTTCTTATGGTAACACATTTTCACCGACCTGTTCAAATGTGAAGGTGATTGTTATCTATTGTCGTGTCAAGTTTCTAATTGTCCGTTATGTATCACTACTCTTGTGGCTCCACATACAAAATCTCAGTGCAGGAAAAAGGTTCGGAGTCTGGAATTGGATAATTCTGATGATGGAAGCAAGTCTCAAAGGTTGGGGAGCAGTGGTCCAACATTGTCAGTTTCAGGGTCTATGTTCAGACCGAGAAAGATTACTGTCAATCAATGTCCTGGAACTCAGGGCAATTTACAACGCTCTGCGTCAGGCAGTTCACTTGCTCCTGTTTCAGACTGTTCAGGTTCAGTCAGACAACGCGACAGAAGTCGCATACATCAACAAAAAGGGGTTGGTCTCAAAGTCACAAGGCCATGCGAGCGGTTGCTCGAATCCTCAATTGGGCCGAACATCACCACGTGATATTGTTGGCGGTCTTCATTCCAGGAGTGCACAACTGGGAAGCAGATTATCTCAGTCGGCAGGATTTTCCTCCAGGAGAATGGGCCTTACATCCAGAAGTGTTCCAGATGTTAGTCCAACGGTGGAGTTACCCAAAGGTGGATCTAATGGCTTCTCGCCACAATCATCAGACAGATATGTGTCCAAAACAAGAGATCCAAAGACAGTGGCAGTGATTGCTCTCACCTTGGCGTGGCCGTATAGCCTTGTGTATCTATTTCCATTTCTCCTGCTTCCTCGGTTGCTAAAGTGGATCAAACGATAGTCCACGACCGTCATACTAGTGGCGACTCGTTGGCCTCGGAGAGTGTGGTTCTCGGATCTCCATGGTCTACTCGCAGATGATCCCTGGCTGATCCCACTACGTCCAGACCTACTACAGCAGGGGTCGTTCCTTTACCCCGATTTAGCGTGGCTGCGTTTTACAGGGTGGCTGTTGAGACTACTTTCAAGATGAGAGGGCATTCCACAGTTGGTTATACCAACAAGTTTCAGCAGCTCATTATCACAGGATTTGGCGAGCTTATATAGGTTGGTGTGAAGCTAGGCTGTTTCCGACATCTTCTTTCAAGTTATTCCATCTTTTGCTCTTTTTACAGACGGGGTTAGATGGAGGACTACGTTTCGCAACACTAATGGTGCAGGTCTCTGTCTTGTCAGTTTTCTTTCAAAGGCGTTTCGCTCTTTTGCCAACAGTTCACAATTTCCTGCAAGGTGTCCTTAGAGTTCAACTTCCATTCATTCCACCTACAGCTCCATGGGTCTTGAATGTAGTTTTGCATGTTTTTGCAGTCAAGTTTTGAACCCTTGCAACTCGTGAATGGTAAGTTTATAACATGGAAAACCATGTTTCTCCTAGCCTTAGCTTCAGCAAGGTGTGTTGCACAATTGGGTGCCTTGTCATGCAAGCCACCGTATCTGTTATTTCTTACTGGCAGGGCGGAACTTTGGACAAATCCTGCTTTTCTACCACAGGTAGTATCTTCTTTCACATCAGACAGCTCTTCCGCCCAAGGGAGAAACTTTGTTACGTCCCAAGAGTACTCCAGTGACCCCTAGTGGCTAAGAAAGAAAACAGAATTTTGATACCAGATAAATCCTTTTCTTTGCATCCACAGGGGGCACTGGACACCCACCCAGAGCAGTTTCACCTGGCTTGTGGTAAGTTCAATAGTTCTTATGGTAACACATTTTCACCGACTTGTTCAAATGTTAAGGTGATTGTTATCTATTGTTGTGTCACCTTTCTAATTGTCTGTTATGTTATGTGTCAACTTTATAGTTGTCCGTTATGTTATAATGTTATATGTAATTTTCCATTGTTCAACCTCTCTGTCGCTCCTATTTGGCTCAGCAAAAAAGCACTAAGGCATTCAGGATTGGGTGCTGGTGACCACGGATGCCAGCCTGAGAGGCTGGGGAGCAGTCACACAGGGAAGAAATTTCCAGGGCTTGTGGTCAAGCATGGAAACGTCTCTTCACATAAACATCCTGGAATTAAGGGCCATTTACAATGTCCTAAGCCAAGCAAGACCTCTGCTTCAAGGTCAGCCGGTGCTGATCCAGTCGGACAACATCACGGCAGTCGCCCACGTAAACAGACAGGGCGGCACAAGAAGCAGGAGGGCAATGGCAGAAGCTGCAAGGATTCTTCGCTGGGCGGAAAATCATGTGATAGCACTGTCAGCAGTGTTCATTCCGGGAGTGGACAACTGGGAAGCAGACTTCCTCAGCAGACACGACCTCCACCCGAGGGAGTGGGGACTTCACCCAGAAGTCTACCAAGTGATTGTAAACCGTTGGGAAAAACCAAAGGTGGACATGATGGCGTCCCGTCTCAACAAAAAACTGGACAGATATTGCGCCAGGTCAAGGGACCCTCAGGCGATAGCTGTGGACACTCAAGAAGGAGAGGAGTAAGAACTATACTCGTGGCTCCGGATTGGCCAAGAAGGACTTGGTACCCGGAACTTCAAGAGATGCTCACAGAGGACCCGTGGCCTCTACCTCTAAGAAGGGACCTGCTCCATCAAGGACCCTGTCTGTTCCAAGACTTACCGCGGCTGCGTTTGACGGCATGGCGGTTGAACGCCGGATCCTGAAGGAAAAAGGCATTCCAGAGGAAGTCATCCCTACTTTGATAAAAGCCAGAAAGGATGTAACCGCAAAGCATTATCACCGCATTTGGCGAAAATATGTTGCGTGGTGCGAGGCCAGGAAGGCCCGACGGAGGAATTTCAACTGGGTCGATTCCTGCAAACAGGAGTGTCTATGGGCCTCAAATTGGGATCCATTAAGGTTCAGATTTCGGCCCTGTCGATTTTCTTCCAGAAAGAACTGGCTTCAGTTCCTGAAGTTCAGACGTTTGTCAAGGGAGTGCTGCATATACAGCCTCCTTTTGTGCCTCCAGTGGCGCCTTGGGATCTCAATGTAGTTTTGGGGTTCCTAAAATCACATTGGTTTGAACCACTTAAATCTGTGGATTTAAAATATCTCACGTGGTAAGTGATCATGCTGTTGGCCCTGGCTTCGGCCAGGCACATGTCGGAATTGGCGGCTTTATCCTGTAAAAGCCCTTATCTGATTTTCCATTCGGACAGGGCGGAATTGAGGACTCGTCCTCAGTTTCTCCCTAAGGTGGTTTCAGCGTTTCACCTGAACCAGCCTATTGTGGTGCCTGCGGCTACTAGGGACTTGGAGGACTCCAAGTTGCTAGACGTTGTCAGGACCCTGAAAATATGTTTCCAGGACGGCTGGAGTCAGAAAATCTGGCTCGCTGTTTATCTTGTACGCACCCAACAAGCTGGGTGCTCCTGCGTCTAAGCAAACTATTGCTCGCTGGATTTGTACTACAATTCAGCTTGCGCATTCTGTGGCAGGCCTGCCACAGCCAAAATCTGTAAAAGCCCACTCCACATGGAAGGTGGGCTCATCCTGGGCGGCTGCCCGAGGGGTCTCTGCTTTACAACTTTGCCGAGCTGCTACTTGGTCAGGGTCAAATACCTTTGTAAAATTTTACAAATTTGACACTCTGGCTGAGGAGGACCTTGAGTTTTCTCATTCGGTGCTGCAGAGTCATCCGCACTCTCCCGCCCGTTTGGGAGCTTTGGTATAATCCCCATGGTCCTTACGGAGTCCCCAGCATCCACTAGGACGTCAGAGAAAATAAGAATTTACTTACCGATAATTCTATTTCTCGTAGTCCGTAGTGGATGCTGGGCGCCCATCCCAAGTGCGGATTGTCTGCAATACTTGTACATAGTTATTGTTAACTAAACGGGTTATTGTTGTGAGCAATCTATTCAGAGGCTCCTCTGTTATCATGCTGTTAACTGGGTTTTATATCACGAGTTGCACAGTGTGATTGGTGTGGCTGGTATGAGTCTTACCCTGGATTCAAAATCCTTCCTTATTGTGTCAGCTCTTCCGGGCACAGTATCCTAACTGAGGCTTGAAGGAGGGTCATAGGGGGAGGAGCCAGTGCACACCAGGTAGTCCTACAGCTTTCTATTTGTGCCCAGTCTCCTGCGGAGCCGCTATTCCCCATGGTCCTTACGGAGTCCCCAGCATCCACTACGGACTACGAGAAATAGAATTATCGGTAAGTAAATGCTTATTTTTTTCCGGGAGTACTACATGTCCCAGCAAGCCTCCCCGCAAGCTGGCACTTGGAGAACCACAAGTACCAGCATGTGGGCGAAAAACGGGCCCGCTGGTGCCTGTAGTTCTACTGGAAAAAAAAATACCCAAATAAAAACAGCACACACACACCGTGAGAAGTAAAACTTTATTACACACTACCGACACACATACTTACCTATGTCGACACATCGACTGCCACAGTCTCCGACGATCCGAGGGTACCTGTGAAAAAATTATACTCACCTTCCAGCGTCCAGAGATAAATCCACCTCCAGAGTATAATCCAGGTACTTGGCAAAAAAAATTAAAAATACGCAAAAACCCGACCAACGGACTGAAAGGGGTCCCATGTTGACACATGAGACCCTTTTCCCCGAATGTGCAGGGACCCCAAGTGACTCCTATCACTGAGGTCCCTTCAGCCAATCAGGAAGCGCCACTACGTGGCGCTCACCTGATTGGCTGTGCGATGTCTGTGCTGTGACAGCGCATCGCACAGCTCCCTCCATTACTTTCAATGATGGGAACTTTGCGGTCAGCGGGGGGGTTACCCGTGGTCAGCGGCTGACCGCGGGTGACCTCACCGCTAGGCGCAAAGTTCCCACCATTGAATATAATGGAGGGAGCTGTGCGATGCGCTGTCTGCTCAGACGTGCAAAGTGCCAATCAGCGGAGTGCAAGGACGTTGCACTCGCTGATTGGCTGAAGAGACCTTTCAGTGACAGCTGTCACGGAGAGGTCTCTGCATTCGGGGAAAGGGGTCCCATGTGTCAACATGGGACTCCTTTCAGTCCGTTGGTCGGGTTTTTGCGTTTTTTTATTTTGCCAAGTTCCTGGATTATACTCTGGACGTGGATTTCTCTGGACGCTGGCAGGTGAGTATAATTTTCTCTAACGTCCTAAGTGGATGCTGGGGACTCCGTAAGGACCATGGGGAATAGCGGCTCCGCAGGAGACTGGGCACAAAAGTAAAGCTTTAGAACTACCTGGTGTGCACTGGCTCCTCCCCCTATGACCCTCCTCCAAGCCTCAGTTAGATTTTTGTGCCCGAACGAGAAGGGTGCACACTAGGTGGCTCTCCTGAGCTGCTTAGTGAAAAGTTTAGTTTTAGGTTTTTTATGTTCAGTGAGACCTGCTGGCAACAGGCTCACTGCATCGAGGGACTAAGGGGAGAAGAAGCGAACTCACCTGCGTGCAGAGTGGATTGGGCTTCTTAGGCTACTGGACATTAGCTCCAGAGGGACTGATCACAGGCCCAGCCATGGATAGGTCCCAGAGCCGCGCCGCCGGCCCCCTTACAGAGCCAGAAGACAGAAGAGGTCCGGAAAATCGGCGGCAGAAGACGTCCTGTCTTCAACAAGGTAGCGCACAGCACTGCAGCTGTGCGCCATTGCTCTCAGCACACTTCACACTCCGGTCACTGAGGGTGCAGGGCGCTGGGGGGGGGGGGCGCCCTGAGACGCAATAAAAACACCTTGGATGGCAAAAAATGCATCACATATAGCTCCTGGGCTATATGGATGAATTTAACCCCTGCCAGAATACACAGAAAAACGGGAGATAAGGCCGCCGAGAAGGCACACTGGCGCCATTTTCCCTCACAGCTCCGTTGGAGGGAAGCTCCCTGGCTCTCCCCTGCAGTCACTACACTACAGAAAGGGTTAAAAAAGAGAGGGGGGCACTAATTAGGCGCAGTATAAACAATACAGCAGCTATAAAGGGAAAAACACTTATATAAGGTTATCCCTGTATATATATAGCGCTCTGGTGTGTGCTGGCAAACTCTCCCTCTGTCTCCCCAAAGGGCTAGTGGGGTCCTGTCCTCTATCAGAGCATTCCCTGTGTGTGTGCTGTGTGTCGGTACGTTTGTGTCGACATGTATGAGGAGAAAAATGATGTGGAGACGGAGCAGATTGCCTGTAATAGTGATGTCACCCCCTAGGGGGTCGACACCTGAGTGGATGAACTGTTGGAAGGAATTACGTGACAGTGTCAGCTCTGTATAAAAGACAGTGGTTGACAAGAGACAGCCGGCTACTCAGCTTGTGCATGTCCAGACGTCTCATAGGCCGTCAGGGGCTCTAATTTCTGATAATACGAGTACCACCAAAAAGGGGTATTATGTTCGGTGAGGAAAAACTACCTGTAGTTTTCCTGAATCTGAGAAATTAAATGAGGTGTGTGATGATGCGTGGGTTTCCCCCGATAACAACTGATAATTTCTAAAATGTTATTGGCATTATATCCTTTCCCGCCAGAGGTTAGGGTGCGTTGGGAAACACCCCCTAGGGTGGATAAAGCGCTCACACGCTTGTAAGAACAAGGGCTCTACCCTCTCCTGAGATGGCCGCCCTTAAGGATCCTGCTGATAAAAAGCAGGAGGGTATCCTAAAATGTATTTACACACATACTGGTGTTATACTGCGACCAGCAATCGCCTCAGCCTGGATGTGCAGTGCTGGGTTGGCGTGGTCGGATTCCCTGACTGAAAATATTGATACCCTAGATAGGGACAGTATATTATTGCCTATAGAGCATTTAAAAGATGCATTTCTATATATGCGTGATGCACAGCGGAATATTTGCTGACTGGCATCAAGTCTAAGTGCGTTGTCCATTTCTGCCAGTAGAGGGTTATGGACACGACAGTGGTCAGGTGATGCGGATTCCAAACGGCATTTGGAAGTATTGCCTTATTAAGGGGAGGAGTTATTTGGGGTCGGTCTTTCAGACCTGGTGGCCACGGCAACAGCTGGGAAATCCACGTTTGTACCTCAGGTCGCCTCTCAACATAAGAAGACGCCGTATTATCAGGCGCAGTCTTTTCGTGGGCAAGCGGGCAAAAGGTTCCTCATTTCTGCCCCGTGACAGAGGGAGAGGAAAAAGGCTGCAGAAATCAGCCAGTTCCCAGGAACAGAAGCCCTCTCCCGCCTCTGCCAAGCCCTCAGTATGACGCTGGGGCTTTACAAGCAGAATCAGGCACGGTGGGGGCCCGTTTCAATGAATTTCAGCGCGCAGTGGACTCACTCGCAAGTAGACCCCTGGTTCCTTCAGGTGATATCTCAGGGGTACAAATTGGAATTCGAGACGTCCCCCCCTCGCCGTTTCCTAAAGTCGGCTTTACCGATGTCTCCTTCTGACAGGGAGGCAGTTTTGGAAGCCATTCACAAGCTGTATTCCCAGCAGGTGATAATCAAGGTACCCCTCCTGCAACAGGGAATGGGGTATTATTCCACACTGTTGTGGTACCGAAGCCGGACGGCTCGGTGAGACCGATTCTAAATCTAAAATCTTGAACACTTACATACGGAGGTTCAAATTCAAGATTGAGTCACTCAGAGCAGTGATTGCGAACCTGGAAGAAGGGACTACATGATGTCTCTGGACATCATGGATGCTTACCTTCATGTCCCAATTACCCTTCTCACCAAGGGTACCTCAGGTTTATGGTACAGAACTGTCACTATCAGTTTCAGATGCTGCCGTATGGATGGTCCACGGCACCCTGGGTCTTTACCAAGGTAATGGCCGAAATGATGATACTCCTTCGAAGGAAGGGAATTTTAGTTATCCCTTACTTGGACGATTCCCGGATAAGGGTAAGATCCAGGGAACAGTTGGAGGTCGGTGTAGCACTATCTCAGGTAGTGTTGCGGCAGCACGATTGGATTCTCAATATTCCAAAATCGCAGCTGATTCCGACGACTCGTCTTCTGTTCCTAGGGATGATCCTGGACACAGTCCAGAAAAAGGTGTTTCTCCCAGAGGAGAAAGTCAGGGAGTTATCCGAGCTAGTCGGGAACCTCCTATAACCGAGCCAAGTCTCAGTACATCAATGAAATGGTTCTGGGAAAAATGGTGGCTTCCTACGAAGCAATCCCATTCGGCAGATTCCACGCAAGAACTTTCCAGTGGGACCTGCCGGACAAATGGTCCGGGTCGCATCTTCAGATGCATCAGCGGATAACCCTGTCACCAAGCACAAGGGTGTCTCTCCTGTGGTGGTTGCAGAGTGCTCATCTTCTAGAAGGCCGCACATTCAGGACTGGGTCCTGGTGACCATGGATGCCAGCCTGCGAGGCTGGGGAGCAGTCACACAGGGAAGGAATTTCCAGAGCTTATGGTCAAGCCTGGAGACATCACTTCACATAAATATCCTGAAGCTAAGGGCCATTTACAATGCTCTAAGCTCAGCAAGACCTCTGCTTCAAGGTCACCCGGAGTTGATCCATTCGGACAACATCACGGCAGTCACCCACGTAAACAGACAGGGTGACACAAGAAGCAGGAGGGCAATGGCAGAAACTGCAAGGATTCTTCGCTGGGCGGAAAATCATGTGATAGCACTGTCAGCAGTATTCATTCCGGGAGTGGACAACTGGGAAGCAGACTTCCTCAGCAGATCCACCCGGGAGAGTGGGGACTTCACCCAGAAGTCTTCCACATGTTTATAAAACTCGACAAGTATTGCGCCAGGTCAGGGGACCCTCAGGCAATAGCTGTAGACGCTCTGGTAACACAGTGGGTGTACCAGTCAGTGTATGTGTTCCCTCCTCTGCCTCTCATACCCAAGGTACTGAGAATTATAAGATGGAGAGGAGTAAGCACTATATTCGTGGCTCCGGATTGGCCAAGAAGGACTTGGTAACCGGAACTTCAAGAGATGCTCACAGAGGATCCGTGGCCTCTACCTCTAAGAAGGGACCTGCTCCATCAAGGACCCTGTCTGTTCCAAGACTTACCGCGGCTGCGTTTGACGGCATGGCGGTTGAACGCCGGATCCTGAAGGAGAAAGGCATTCCGGATGAAGTCATTCCTATCCTGATCAAAGCCAGGAAAGATATAACCGCAAAACATTATCACCGCATTTGGCGAAAGTATGTTGCGTGGTGCGAGGCCAGTAAGGCCCCGACGGAGGAATTTTCAACTAGGTCGATTCCTACATTTCCTGCAAACAGGAGTGTCTATGGGCCTGAAATGGGGGTCCATTAAGGTTCAAATTTCGGCCCTGTCAATTTTCTTCCAAAAAGAACTAGCTTCAGTCCCTGAAGTTCAGACGTTTGTGAAAGGGGTACTGTATATACAGCCTCCTTTTGTGCCTCCAGTGGCACCTTGGGATCTAAATGTAGTTTTTGGGTTCCAAAAGTCACATTGGTTTGAACCACTTAAATATGTGGAGTTAAAATATCTCACATGGAAAGTGGTCATGCTGTTGGCCCTGGCCTGGGCCAGGTGCGTGTCAGAATTGGCGGCTTTATCCTGTAAAAGCCCTCATCTGATCTTCCATTCGGACAGGGCGGAATTGAGGACTTGTCCTCAGTTTCTCCCTAAGGTGGTTTTCAGCGTTTCACCTGAATCAACCTATTGTGGTGCCTGCGGCTACTAGGGACTTGGAGGACTCCAAGTTGCTAGACGTTGTCAGAGCCCTGGAAATATAGGTTTCCGGAACGGCTGGAGTCAGAAAATCTGACTCGTTGTTTATTCTGTATGCACCCAACAAGCTGGGTGCTCCTGCTTCTAAGCAGACTATATTGCTCGTTGGATTTGTACTACAATTCAGCTTGCACATTCTGTGGCAGGCCTGCCACAGCCAAAATCTGTAAAAGCCTATTCCACAAGGAAGGTGGGCTCATCTTGGGCGGCTGCCCGAGGGGTCTCGGCTTTACAACTTTGCCGAGCAGCTACTTGGTCAGGAGCAAATACGTTTGTAAAATTCTACAAATTTGATACCCTGGCTGAGGAGGACCTGGAGTTCTCTCATTTGGTGCTGCAGAGTCATCTGCACTCTCCCGCCCGTTTGGGAGCTTTGGTATAATCCCCATGGTCCTTATGGAGTCCCCAGCATCCACTTAGGACGTTAGAGAAAATAAGAATTTACTTACCGATAATTCTATTTCTCGTAGTCCGTAGTGGATGCTGGGCGCCCATCCCAAGTGCGGATTGTCTGCAATACTGGTACATAGTTATTGTTACCAAAAAATCGGGTTATTGCTGTAGTGAGCCATCTTTTCTAGAGGCTCCTCTGTTATCATGCTGTTAACTGGGTTTAGATCACAAGTTATATGGTGTGATTGGTGTGGCTGGTATGAGTCTTACCCGGGATTCAAAATCCTTCCTTATTGTGTACGCTCGTCCGGGCACAGTATCCTAACTGAGGCTTGGAGGAGGGTCATAGGGGAAGGAGCCAGTGCACACCAGGTAGTTCTAAAGCTTTACTTTTGTGCCCAGTCTCCTGCGGAGCCGCTATTCCCCATGGTCCTTACGGAGTCCCCAGCATCCACTACGGACTACGAGAAATAGAATTTATCGGTAAGTAAATTCTTATTTTTTCACAGGTACCCTCGGATCGTCAGAGACTGTGGCAGTCGGCGTGTCAACATAGGTAAGTATGTGTGTGTCGGCAGGTGTGTAATAAAGTTATACTGTCACGGTGTGTGTCCTGTTTTTATTTGGGTATTTTTTTTCCAGTAGTACTACAGGTACCAGCGGGTCATTTTTTCTCCCGCATGCTGGTACTTGTGGTTCTCCAAGTACCAGCTTGCGGGGGAGGCTTGCTGGGACTTGTAGTACTCCTGGAAAAAACAATATTTGTTCAAAAATCTCAAGGCTATCAGCCTCCCACCCGCAGCCCTTGGATGGGGGGGGGCAGCCTCGGGCTTCACCCCTGGCCCTTGGGTGGCTGGGGGGGGGACCCCTTGATTAAAGGGGTCCCCACTCCCCCAAGGTACCCCGGCTAGGGGTGACTAGTTGGATATTTAATGCCACGGCCGCAGGGCACTGTATAAGTGACCCCCGGCTGTGGCGTTATCTGTCCAGCTAGTGGAGCCCGATGCTGGTGTAAAAAATACGGGGGACCCCTACTCTTTTTGTCCCCCGTATTTTTTGCACCAGCACCAGGCGCAGAGCCCGGTGCTGGTTTTAAAAATACGGGGGATCCCCTGGCAAATTTTTCCCCGCATTTTTAGAACCAGGACCAGCTCGAAGAGCCCAAGGCTGGTTATGCTTTGAAGAGGGGACCCCACGCAATATTTTTTTCGTGATTTTACCGTTCCAGCTAAGAAGAAGAAAAGAAAAAAAGAAAAAAAAAAAAAAAATATATATATATATATATATATATATATACATATATATACTGTGGAATAGCCCGGCACTCACTGGATACGATGTGCAGTGGGCCTGGGTGCCCTCCGTAATAATGGTGATATGTAGAAAGAAATCGGCGGCACTCCAGGATTTAGTCAAACAAAACTTGTGTATTTAAAGCATCACAAGATACAATGCAAAACCGACGTTTCGGAGCCCAAAGCCCCTTCTTCAAGGTGTATGTGATGTGTGTTTAGAGCTTACCTTATAAGCCGTGAATTACCCGCCAACCGGACGTGAGAACGGACGCCTCCGGCCACTCTGTCCCCGCCGCGCTCCCTGGACTTCCGGGGTCCGCTGCGGATGACGTCGCGCGTCCATGCGCCGGGTTGCTATAGTAGCAGCCGGCGCATAGGATCGCGCTGGCCGGGGCTGTCAAGACACAAATAAGTGAAGGAAAAATTTAAAAGTGGAGCAATTTATTGAACTTCTCCAGGTGGAATCTCGCTTTTAACATTGGACACGAATTCACTCAGCACTTTATTTGGGCACAGTGCACTTTACCAGGATGGAAGCACCCAGCACCTTGCAAAAGAGCATCGACCAGAGTGGCCATAGGGGGGTGATTGCTAACAAAGGAGACACCTATAGCTTTACGGATGAGGATGCTGATCGGCTGCGATTCAAAGAGTGCCTACCTCCCACAGAATCAATACTGGATTCGAAGGACATTTACCAACAACTTTTAAAGTTAAAGAAAAAAGAAACAGATTTCCTACTGCACGGCATATCATTGTCAGATTACCACAGAGATCACATGATTCCCAGGGGTTTCAGAGTTAAAAACATCCCCACATTGGGCCGACATAACCCGGATTTCTGTGCAAGATGGATCGGCATCTTAAACAAGTGCAGTAAGAGGTGGGTCGGGAGCTGAAACACACCAGAGACAAGATCATAGAGTTTGAACGGGTACATTTACCCATTCTCCAACAGGATCAGACTCAGGACTGGATCCCCAAACTGCAAAACCAGTGTGACAGTTACAAGCGAGAATTGATCCGCTTCAAACATAACAAATTGGATCTAGTCAAAACCGACTATGAAGAGAACAAAGTTTACAAATGGATCATGGGGGGAGAGAGGTCTGCTCCGGGCCAGAGACAGCCGAGGTTTAACCCTGGCTGGAGGAGACGGAGAGAAGGTCAATCGCTTAGAAAAACCTCCACCACTAGCGACCGTGAATTCGCGGCGGGGGACTCAGAAGATCCCTCACAGACCACCGACATCCCTTTAGAAAAAGCACAAGGGGCCATGAAATCAAGCCTCCCAAAAGATCTCCCACCCGCAGGGGTGGCCAGAACAAAAGGCACCAGAAATCTAGTTGCCAAGAAGAAACTTTAGTTTTCAATCTGTCCACCAGGACCTTCAGTGACACCGAGATGGCGGTCCTGAATAAAGGACTTTCTTTCGTGCCAACGAACCAGCACGACAACTTCAAATGGAACCTAGAATCTCACCGTTTTTCTAGGAAACTACGCCTGCAAGAATTCTATCAAGATAAACCACCTGATCCTACACCGAATATATTTTCTGAATTTCTCAACAATAGATCTCGTTCTACTTTTGACCCCCCCTCAACAAACGCCTCTATTAAAACCTTCACACGGCTTTTGGACACCTCAGTTGATAAATACTCCAAAGCATCTGACAAAATCCACTTCAACATGTCACGGGCAGAAAAAGCAGCCCTTAAAGACCTCAGTGGATACACAGATGTGGTATTCAGACCAGCGGACAAAGGAGGGGGGATCGTAATCCAGAACCTACCTGATTATATCAGAGAAATTGACAGACAACTGGCAGACCTAAACACTTACTCCACATTAACAATGGATCCCACTGCCCAATACAAACGGGAATTGGATGACATCTTGGACAAAGCTAAAGAGGATCAAGAGATTTCCAACAAACTTCACAAAGCTCTCTTACAGCAATTTCCGGTTGTACCAATTCTATTCACCACATCAAAGATTCACAAAAGTCTGGATGAACCCCCCGGGCGCCCCATCATCTCTGCAAGAAATTCTTTATATCAGCCAATATCCCAGTTTCTGGACTTCATCTTACAACCCCTTGTTAAAAAGCAACCTACTTTCATCAAGGACACAACAGAATTCCTTAATGCACTAAAAAGCCTCCATCACATCCCTCCTGACACCCTATTATGTGTAATGGATGTGTGTAATTTATACACAAGCATCCCTCATGCTGAGGGACTAGAGGCAATGAAGAGGTTCCTGATACAGGAAGATGTCCAATGCATTGGGCATGGGTTGTTCCTACAACTACTGGAACTGACGTTGCGGAGAAATTATTTCCTATTCAATGGGAAATTCTACGAACAACGGTCGGGTTGCGCCATGGGGAGCTCAGTTGCCCCGTCTTATGCCAATATTTTCATGTTTCAGGAAGAGAAGAAGTTCTTCTTCCTAGATAACACATCGGAGCACATTTTACTATACACCAGATTTATAGAAATCCAGCACCACAGAGGCAGATTATCTGGATGTCCATGTTACGTGCTCCAATCAAGTCGTGTCTACGTCAGTTTACACAAAACCAACAGACAAGAATAATCTCTTGAGGGCCAACAGTCACCACCCGAGACCTTTAATCAAAGGTCTACCTAAATCACAAATGTTGAGATTAGCTAGGATTAACAGCGACAGAACGACGTTGGCAACCCAACTCGACTCCTTAATCCATAGATTTGTTCAAAGAGGATACGACAGGTCCCTATTAAAACAACAGAAGGAGGAGATTTTATCAATGGACATCAAGTATATACCATCCGCCGAGCCTGCTGAACCAATCCAACAAGTAATTCCATGGAAAACCACATACACCACCACCAGCCCAGTGGTCCAGAGAGCAGTGAGAGCCCTCTGGCCCATAGTGCGAACAGATGAAAATCTTAAATGCTTCAGGTCCAAGAGACCCATGGCTTGCTTTCTGAGGGGAAAGAATATCAAGGACAGTATAGTCCACCCAGATATAACAGGATTCAGTGACATCTCCCCTTCCAACTTTCTAACTAAGAAACCTGGATGCTATAGGTGCCTAGGGTGTACCACGTGTACACACATGCTGACAGGATCCTCCTTCAAGTTTCCCCTGTCCGAGAAGGTGGGACAAATCAGGCAAGTCCTAACTTGCACTTCCAAATACATAGTCTATCTTATAACATGCCCATGTGGCAAAGGCTATGTGGGGAAGACCATCAGGACAGCAAGAGAACGCATGGCTTTACACAGATCTGCCATCAGCCAAGCATTGTCGGGGAAGAAGATCGATCAGCCCATAGCCAGGCACTTCGCTGAGAAGAGACATACATTGAACTCACTCAAACATATTCTCATAGATCAAGTACCAGATACCATCCGAGGAGGAGACAGAGGGGGCAAACTCCTCATGTTAGAAGCAAGATGGATTTTCAAACTCAACACCATTAGCCCCATGGGCTTAAATGAGAATATCGCATGGAATTCCCTGCACTAAAGTGGTACTGAACACACAATGGATGTACCTTGATGGACCTTGGATTACTTTCCATTATAATCCAATACAGTGGGACTATACGTAACTGTTTATTCCATTTGTCACAGCTATGGGAGTCACATTTTAGATTAAAAGACACCCTATACACAAGGTGATGTTATAATAGGGTCCCATCTAGCTGACATCTGGGGAGTGGGAGCACTATTCGGTCTCGCAGCCATCAGCACCTTCTCCCGTCGGGCTACCACGGCTCCTGACAATAGGGGGTTCTCTTACTTATATATATATTTTGAACACACCATAACCCTATTTAATATTTCTCTGACGTCCTAGTGGATGCTGGGAACCCCGTAAGGATCATGGGGAATAGCGGCTCCGCAGGAGACTGGGCACATCTAAAGAAAGCTTTAGGATCACCTGGTGTGCACTGGCTCCTCCCCCTATGACCCTCCTCCAAGCCTCAGTTAGATTTCTGTGCCCGACGAGAAGGGTGCACACTAGGGGCTCTCCTGAGCTCTTTGTGAAAGTTTTAGTTTAGGTTTATTATTTTCAGTGAGACCTGCTGGCAACAGGCTCACTGCATCGAGGGACTAAGGGGAGAAGAAGCGAACTCACCTGTGTGCAGAGTGGATTGGGCTTCTTAGGCTACTGGACATTAGCTCCAGAGGGACGATCACAGGTTCAGCCTGGATGGGTCCCGGAGCCGCGCCGCCGGCCCCCTTACAGAGCCAGAAGAGCGAAGAGGTCCGGAAAAATCGGCGGCAGAAGACGATCCTGTCTTCAGATAAGGTAGCGCACAGCACCGCAGCTGTGCGCCATTGCTCTCAGCACACTTCACACTCCGGTCACTGAGGGTGCAGGGCGCTGGGGGGGGCAGCGCCCTGAGACGCAATAATTCGATAAAAACCTTATATGGCTAAAATAAATGCATCACATATAACTCCTGGGCTATATGGATGCATTTAACCCCTGCCAAAACATACAGAAAAAGGATGATAAGGACGCCGAGAAAGGGGCGGAGCCTATCTCCTCAGCACACTGGCGCCATTTTCCCTCACAGCTCAGTTGGAGGGAAGCTCCCTGGCTCTCCCCTGCAGTCACTACACTACAGAAAGGGGTTAAAAAAGAGAGGGGGGCACATATTAGGCGCAGTATAAACAATACAGCAGCTATAAAGGGAAAAACACTTATATAAGGTTATCCCTGTATATATATAGCGCTCTGGTGTGTGCTGGCAAACTCTCCCTCTGTCTCCCCAAAGGGCTAGTGGGGTCCTGTCCTCTATCAGAGCATTCCCTGTGTGTGTGCTGTGTGTCGGTACGTTGGTGTCGACATGTGTGAGGAGAAAAATGATGAGGAGACGGAGTAGATTGTCTGTAATAGTGTTGTCACCCCCTAGGGGGTCGACACCTGAGTGGATGTACTGTTGAAATTGCGTGACAGTGTCAGCTTTGTATAAAAGACAGTGGTTGACATGAGACAGCCGGCTACTCAGCTTGTGCATGTCCAGACGTCTCATACAGGGGCCCTAAAGCGCCCGTTACCTCAGATACAGACGCCGACACGAGTACTGACTCCTGTGTCGACGGTGAAGAGACAACCGTGATTTCTCTAACGTCCTAGTGGATGCTGGGGACTCCGTCAGGACCATGGGGATTAGCGGGCTCCGCAGGAGACGGGGCACAACTAAAAAGCCTTTTAGGTCACATGGTGTGTACTGGCTCCTCCCCCTATGACCCTCCTCCAAGCTTCAGTTAGGTTTTTGTGCCCGTCCGAGAGGGTGCAATCTAGGTGGCTCTCTTAAAGAGCTAGTTAGAAAAAGTTTTTTTTTAGGTTTCTATTCAGTGTCTCCTGCTGGCGACAGGAGCACTGCAACGTGGGACTTAGGGGAGAGACTGGCAACTCACCTGCGTGCAGGAGGATTGCAGTCTTAGGCTACTGGACACTGAGCTCCAGAGGGAGTCGGAACACAGGTCAGCCTGGGGTTCGTCCCGGAGCCGCGCCGCTGATTCCCCCTTACAGACGCTGAAGACGGCAGAGACGGAGGTCCGGAAACAGGCGGCAGAAGACTTCAGGGTCTTCATAGAGGTAGCGCACAGCACTGCAGCTGTGCGCCATTGTTGCATACACGGCTCACGGATCTCGGTCACGGAGGGTGCAGGGCGCTGCTGGGGGCGCCCTGGGCAGCAATATTAAATACCTTAGAGGCAAATAAATACATTACATATAGCCATTAAGGCTATATGTATGTATTTTACCCAGGCCAGTTTATTAAAAAAACCGGGAGAAAAGCCAGTCGGAAAAGGGGCGGAGCTTAGTCTCCTCAGCACTCGGCGCCATTTTCCTGCACGGCTCCGCTGGTGAGGAAGGCTCCCACGACTCTCCCCTGCACTGCACTACAGAAACAGGGTAACAAAGAGAGAGGGGGGCATAAATTTGGCGATATAATTATATATTGAAGCGCATACATATAAGAACAACACCTTTTAGGGTTGTTATATAAATAATAGCGCTTTTGGTGTGTGCTGGCAAACTCTCCCTCTGTCTCCCCAAAGGGCTAGGAGGGTCCTGTCTTCAATAGAGCATTCACTGTGTGGCTGCTGTGTGTGTCGGTACGTGTGTGTCGACATGTTTGAGGACGATGTTGGTGTGGAGGCAGAGCAATTGCCGATGATGGTAATGTCACCCCCTAGGGAGTCGACACCGGAATGGATGGCTTTGGTTATGGAATTACGTGATAATGTCAGCACATTACAAAAGTCAGTTGACGAAATGAGACGCCCGGCAAACCAGTTAGTACCGGTTCAGGCATCTCAGACACCGTCAGGGGCTGTAAAACGTCCCTTACCTCAGTCAGTCGACACGGGTACCGACACAGATGAATCTAGTGTCGACGGTGAGGAAGTAAACGTATTTTCCAATAGGGCCACACGTTATATGATTACGGCAATGAAGGAGGCTTTGCAGCTCTCTGATACTACTGGTACCTCAAAAAGGGGTATTATGTGGGGGGTTAAAAAACTGCCTGTATTTTTCCCAGAATCAGAGGAATTGAATGATGTGTGTGAGGAAGCGTGGGTTGCCCCCGATAGAAAATTGCCAATTTCAAAGAAGTTATTGGCATTATACCCTTTCCCACCAGAGGTTAGGGCCCGCTGGGAAACACCCCCTAGGGTGGATAAGGCGCTCACACGTTTATCAAAGCAAGTGGCGTTACCGTCTCCTGATACGGCCGCCCTCAAGGATCCAGCAGATAGGAGGCTGGAAACTACACTGAAAAGTATGTACACGCATACTGGTGTTATACTGCGACCGGCAATAGCCTCAGCCTGGATGTGCAGCGCTGGGGTAGTGTGGTTGGATTCTCTGACTGAAAATATTGATACCCTGGATAGGGACAGTATTTTATTGACTCTAGAGCAATTAAAGGATGCATTTCTTTATATGCGTGATGCTCAGAGGGATGTTTGTACTCTAGCATCAAGAGTAAGCGCGATGTCCATATCTGCCAGAAGAAGTTTATGGACGCGACAGTGGTCAGGTGATGCGGATTCCAAGAGGCATATGGAAGTATTGCCATACAAGGGAGAGGAATTGTTTGGGGTCGGTCTTTCGGACTTGGTGGCCACGGCAACTGCCGGCAAATCCACCTTTTTACCTCAGACTCCTTCCCAACAGAAAAAGACACCGTCTTTTCAGCCGCAGTCCTTTCGCTCATATAAAAAGCGACCAAAAGGACAGTCTTATCTGCCGCGAGGCAGAGGAAAGGGTAAGAAAGGGCAGCATGCAGCCCCTACCCAGGAACAGAAGCCCGCCCAGGCTTCTACAAAGCCATCAGCATGACGCTGGGGCTGTGCAAGTAGACTTAGGAACGGTGGGGGGTCGGCTCAAAAATTTCAGCAATCAATGGGATTACTCACAAGTAGACCCGTGGGTCCTGCAGATAATATCTCAGGGGTACATGCTGGAGTTCGAAAGGTCTCCTCCTCGCCGGTTCCTAAAGTCTGCTTTACCAACGTCTCCCTCAGAAAGGACGTTGGTTTTGGAAGCCATTCACAAGCTGTATTCTCAGCAGGTGATAGTCAAGGTACCCCTCCTACAACAGGGAAAGGGGTATTATTCCACACTGTTTGTGGTACCGAAACCGGACGGTTCGGTAAGACCTATTCTAAATCTGAAATCCTTGAACCTGTACATACAGAAATTCAAGTTCAAGATGGAGTCACTCAGAGCAGTGATAGCGAATCTGGAAGAAGGGGACTTCATGGTTTCCTTGGACATAAAAGATGCTTATCTACATGTCCCAATTTACCCTTCACACCAAGGGTATCTCAGGTTCGTGGTACAAGACTGTCATTATCAGTTTCAAACGCTGCCGTTCGGTTTGTCCACGGCTCCTCGGGTCTTTACCAAGGTAATGACTGAAATGATGGTTCTTCTACGAAGAAAAGGCGTATTAATTATCCCTTACTTGGACGATCTCCTGATAAGGGCAAAGTCCAGAGAACAGCTGGAAGCCAGTGTTGCGCTATCACAAGTAGTGCTTCAACAACACGGGTGGATTCTAAATCTTCCAAAATCTCAATTGACTCCGACAACACATCTGTTGTTTTTGGGCATGATTCTGGACACGGTTCAGAAAAAGGTGTTTCTCCCGGAGGAGAAAGCAAGGGAGTTATCCGAACTTGTCAGGAACCTCCTAAAACCAGGAACTGTGTCAGTACATCAATGCACGAGAGTCCTGGGAAAAATGGTGGCTTCGTACGAAGCGATTCCTTTCGGCAGATTCCATGCTCGGACATTCCAGTGGGATCTACTGGACAAATGGTCCGGATCGCATCTGCACATGCATCAGAGGATAACATTGTCACCGAGAACAAGATTGTCTCTCCTGTGGTGGTTGCAGACGGCCCATCTGTTAGTGGGCCGCAGATTCGGCATACAGGACTGGGTCCTGGTGACTACGGATGCCAGCCTACGAGGTTGGGGAGCAGTCACAAAGGGAAGAAACTTCCAGGGCGTGTGGTCAACCCTGGAAAAATCTCTTCACATAAATATACTGGAGCTAAGAGCGATATACAATGCCCTAAGCCAAGCAAGACCTCTGCTTCAGGATCAGCCGGTGCTGATCCAGTCCGACAACATCACGGCAGTCGCCCACGTCAACCGACAAGGCGGCACGAGAAGCAGAAGTGCAATGACAGAAACTGCACGGATTCTGCGCTGGGCGGAGAATCATGTCGTAGCACTGTCAGCAGTGTTCATCCCGGGAGTGGACAACTGGGAAGCAGACTTCCTCAGCAGACACGACCTTCACCCGGGAGAGTGGGGACTTCATCCAGAAGTCTTCAACATGATGGTGAACCGTTGGGAAAAACCAAAGGTGGACATGATGGCGTCTCGCCTCAACAAAAAGTTGGACAGGTATTGCGCCAGGTCAAGAGACCCACAGGCAATAGCTGTGGACGCTCTGGTAACACCATGGGTGTACCAGTCAGTATATGTGTTCCCTCCTCTGCCTCTCATACCAAAGGTACTGAGAATTATACGGAAAAGAGGAGTAAGAACAATACTGGTAGCTCCGGACTGGCCAAGAAGAACTTGGTATCCAGAACTTCAAGAGATGCTCACGGAGGATCCGTGGCCTCTACCTCTAAGAAGGGACCTGCTTCAACAGGGACCTTGTATGTTCCAAGACTTACCGCGACTGCGTTTGACGGCATGGCGGTTGAACGCCGGATTCTAAAAGAAAAGGGCATTCCTGAGGAAGTTATTCCTACTTTAATTAAAGCCAGGAAAGATGTGACCGCACAACATTATCACCGTATTTGGAGAAAATATGTTGCGTGGTGTGAAGCTAAGAAGGCTCCCACGGAAGAATTTCAATTGGGTCGATTCTTACATTTCCTGCAAGCAGGATTGTCTATGGGCCTCAAATTGGGGACCATTAAAGTTCAAATTTCGGCCTTATCAATTTTCTTCCAGAAAGAACTGGCGTCAGTGCCTGAAGTACAAACTTTTGTAAAAGGTGTACTACATATACAACCCCCAATAGTGCCTCCAGTGGCACCGTGGGATTTGAACGTGGTTCTAAATTTTCTCAAATCTCATTGGTTTGAGCCTTTAAAATCAGTAGATTTAAAATACCTTACATGGAAGGTAACCATGCTATTGGCCCTGGCTTCAGCCAGGAGAGTGTCAGAATTGGCGGCTTTGTCGTACAAAAGCCCATATCTGATTTTCCATTCGGACAGGGCAGAATTGCGGACACGTCCTCAATTTCTCCCTAAGGTGGTTTCAGCTTTTCACTTGAACCAGCCTATTGTGGTGCCTGCGGCGACTAGCGACTTGGAGGATTCCAAGTTACTGGACGTTGTCAGAGCATTAAAAATATATATTTCGAGGACAGCTGGAGTCAGAAAATCTGACTCGTTGTTTATATTGTATGCACCCAATAAGATGGGTGCTCCTGCGTCTAAACAGACGATTGCACGTTGGATCTGTAGCACAATCCAACTTGCACATTCTGTGGCAGGCCTGCCACAGCCTAAATCTGTAAAGGCCCACTCCACAAGGAAAGTAGGCTCATCCTGGGCGGCTGCCCGAGGGGTCTCGGCATTACAACTTTGCCGAGCAGCTACGTGGTCAGGGGAGAACACGTTTGTAAAATTTTACAAATTTGATACTCTGGCTAAGGAGGACCTGGAGTTCTCTCATTCGGTGCTGCAGAGTCATCCGCACTCTCCCGCCCGTTTGGGAGCTTTGGTATAATCCCCATGGTCCTGACGGAGTCCCCAGCATCCACTAGGACGTTAGAGAAAATAAGATTTTACTTACCGATAAATCTATTTCTCGTAGTCCGTAGTGGATGCTGGGCGCCCATCCCAAGTGCGGATTGTCTGCAATGTTTGTACATAGTTATTGTTACAAAAATCGGGTTATTACTATTGTTGTGAGCCATCTTGTTAGAGGCTACTTCGTTTTGTTATCATACTGTTAACTGGGTTCAGATTACAAGTTGTACGGTGTGATTGGTGTGGCTGGTATGAGTCTTACCCGGGATTCAAGATCCTTCCTTATTGTGTACGCTCGTCCGGGCACAGTACCTAACTGAAGCTTGGAGGAGGGTCATAGGGGGAGGAGCCAGTACACACCATGTGACCTAAAAGGCTTTTTAGTTGTGCCCTGTCTCCTGCGGAGCCCGCTAATCCCCATGGTCCTGACGGAGTCCCCAGCATCCACTACGGACTACGAGAAATAGATTTATCGGTAAGTAAAATCTTATTTTCCAATAGGGCCACACATTGCATGATTGAGGCAATGGAAAAAGTTTACACTTTTCTGATAAGATGAATACCACCAAAAAAAAGGGGTATTATGTTTGGTGAGGAAAAACTTCCTGTAGTTTTCCTGAATCTGAGAAATAAAATGAGGTGTGTGATGATGCGTGGGTTTCCCCCCGATAACAATTGATAATTTCAAAAAAGTTATTGGCAGTATACCTTTTCCCGCCAGAGGTTAGGGTGCGTTGGGAAACACCCCCTAGGGGGGATAAGGCGCTCACACGCTTGTAAGAACAAGGGCTCTACCCTCTCCTGAGATGGCCGCCCTTAAGGATCCTGCTGATAGAAAGCAGGAGGGTATCCTAAAATGTATTTACACACATACTGGTGTTATACTGCGACCAACAATCGCCTCAGCCTGGATGTGCAGTGCTGGGTTGGCGGGGTCGGATTCCCTGACTGGAAATATGATATCCTAGATAAGGACACTATATTATTGCCTATAGAGCAATTAAAAGATGCATTTCTATAGATGCATGATGCACAGCGGAATATTTGCCGACTGGCATCAAGTATAAGTGCGTTGTCCAATTATACCAGTAAAGTGGTCAGGTGATGCGGATTCCAAACGGCATTTGGAAGTATTGCCTTAAAAGAGGGGATGTACCCCAGGTCGCCTCTTAAAAATAAGACGCCGTATTATCAGGCGCAGTCCTGCTTGGCAAGCGGACAAAAGGGTTCCTCTTTTCTGCTCGTGACAGAGAGAGAGGAAAAAGGCTGCAGAGATCAGCCAGTTCCAAGGAACAGAAACCCTTTTCCGCCTCTGACAAGCCCTCAGTTTGACGCTAGGGCTTTACAAGTTCAGGCACGGGGGGGTCCCGTTCTCAATGAATTTCAGTGCGCAGTGGGCTCACTCGCAAGTAGACCCCTGGATCCTTCAGATAATATTTCAGGGGTACAAATTGGAATTCGAGACGTATTCCCCTCGCCGTTTCCAAAAGTCTGTTTTACCGACGTCTCCCGCTGACAGGGAGGCAGTTTTGGAAGCCATTCACAAGCTGTATTCCCAGCAGGTGATAATCAAGGTACCCCTCCTGCAACAGGGAACGGGGTATTATTCCACACTATTGTGGTACCGAAGCCAGACGGCTCGGTGAGACCGATTTTAAAATCTAAAATCTAAAATCTGTGAACACTTGCATACAGAGGTTCAAATTCAAAATTGAGTCACTCAGAGCAGTGATTGCAAACCTGGAAGAAGGGGACTACATGATGTCTCGGAACATCAAGGATGCTTACCTTCATGTCAAAATTTACCCTTCTCACCAAGGGTATTTCAGGTTATGGTACAGAACTGTATCAGTTCGGACGCTGCCGTAGGGATGGTCCACGGCACCCCGGGTCTTTACTGAAGTAATGACCGTAATGATGATATTCCTTCGAAGGAAGGGAATTTTAGTTATCCTTTACTTGGACGATTCCCTGATAAGGGTAAGATCCAGGGAACAGTTGGAGATCGGTGTAGCACTATATCAGGTAGTGTTGCGGCAGCACGATTGGATTCTCAATATTCCAAAATCGCAGCTGGTTCCGACGACTTGTCTTCTGTTCCTAAGGATGATCCTGGACACAGTCCAGAAAGAAGGTGTTTCTCCCGGAGGAGAAAGCCAGGGAGTTATCCGAGCTAGTCAGGAACCTCCTAAAACCGAACCAAGTTTCAGTGCATCAATGCACAATGGTTCTGGGTAAAAATGGTGGCTTCCTACGAAGCAATCCCATTCGGCAGATTCCACGCACAGTGGAACCTACTGGACAAATGGTCCGGGTCGCATCTTCAGTTGCTTCAGCGGATAACCCTGTCACCAGGGACAAGGGTATCCCTCCTGTGGTGGTTGCAGAGTGCTCATCTTCTAGAGGGCCGCAGATTCGGCATTCGGGACTGGGTCCTGGTGGCCACGGATGCCAGCCTGCGAGGCTGGGGAGCAGTCACACAGGGAAGGAATTTCCAGGGCTTATGGTCAAGCCTGGAGACATCTCTTCATATAAACATTCTAGAACTAAGGGCCATTTACAATGCCCTAAGTCAAGCGAAACCCCTGCTTCAGGGTCAGGCGGTATTGATCCAATCGGACAACATCACGTCAGTCGCCCACGTAAACAGACAGGGCGGCACGAGAAGCAGGAGGGCAATGGCAGAAGCTGCAAGGATTTTCGCTGGGCGAAAAATCATGTGATAGCACTGTCAGCAGTGTTCATTCCGGGAGTGGACAACTGGGAAGCAGACTTCCTCAGCAGACACGTCCTTCACCCGGGAGAGTGGGGACTTCACCCAGAAGTCTTCCACCTGATTGTAAACCGTTGGGAAAAACCAAAGGTGGACATAATGGCGTCCCGTCTAAACAAAAAACTAGACAGATATTGCGCCAGGTCAAGGGACCCTCAGGCAATAGCGGTGGACGCTCTGGTAACACCGTGGGTGTACCAGTCAGTGTATGTGTTCCCTCCTCTGCCTCTCATACCAAAAGTACTGAGAATCATAAGAAGGAGAGGAGTAAGAACTATACTCGTGGTTCCGGATTGGCCAAGAAGGGCTTGGTATCCGGAACTTCAAGAGATGCTCACGGACGAACCGTGGCCTCTACCTCTAAGAAAGGACCTGCTCCAGCAGGGGCCTTGTTTGTTCCAAGACTTACCGCGGCTGCATTTGACGGCATGGCGGTTGAACGCCGGATCCTGAAGGAAAAAGGCATTCCAGATGAAGTCATCCCTACCCTGGTCAAGACCAGGAAGGACGTAACCGCAAAACATTATCACCGCATTTGGCGAAAATATGTTGCGTGGGGTGAGGCCAAGAAGGCCCCTACAGAGGAATTTCAACTGGGTCGTTTCCTCCATTTCCTGCAAACAGGACTGTCTATGGGCCTAAAATTAGGGTCCATTGAGGTTCAAATTTCGGCCCTGTCGATTTTCTTCCAAAAAGAACTGGCTTCAGTGCCTGAAGTTCAAACATTTGTAAAAGGGGTACTGCATATACAGCCTCCTTTTGTGCCTCCAGTGGCACCTTGGGATCTCATGTTGTGTTGAGTTTCCTAAAGTCACATTGGTTTGAACCACTCACCACTGTGGACTTAAAATATCTCACATGGAAGTGACGAGTTAGCCCTGGCTTCAGCCAGGCGTGTGTCAGAATTGGCGGCTTTATCATATAAAAGCCCTTATTTAATATTTCATTCTGACAGGGCAGAATTGAGGACTTGTCCTCAATTTTCTACCTAAGGTGGTTTCTGCATTTCACATGAACCAACCTATTGTGGTACCTGCGGCTACTAAGGACTTGGAGGGTTCCAAGTTGCTTGACGTGGTCAGGGTCCTGAAAATATATGTTTCCAGGACGGCTGGAGTCAGAAAATCTGACTCGCTGTTTATCCTGTATACACCCAACAAACTGGGTGCTCCTGCTTCTAAGCAGACGATTGCTCGTTGGATTTGTAGTACAATTCAGCTTGCACATTCTGTGGCAGGCCTGCCACAGCCAAAATCTTAAAATGCCCCTCCACAAGGAAGGTGGGCTCATCTTGGGCAGCTGCCCGAGGGGTCTCGGCTTTACAACTTTGCCGAGCAGTTACTTGGTCAGGAGCAAATACGTTTGTAAAATTCTACAAATTTGATACCCTGGCTGAGGAGGACCTGGAGTTCTCTCATTCGGTGCTGCAGAGTCATCCGCACTCTCCCGCCCGTTTGGGAGCTTTGGTATAATCCCCATGGTCCTTACGGAGTTCCCAGCATCCACTAGGACGTCAGAGAAAATAAGAATTTACTTACCGATAATTCTATTTCTCGTAGTCCGTAGTGGATGCTGGGCGCCCATCCCAAGTGCGGATTGTCTGCAATACTGGTACATAATTATTGTTACCAAAAAAATTCGGGTTATTGTTGTAGTGAGCCATCTTTTCTATAGGCTCCTCTATTATCATGCTGTTAACTGGGTTCAGATCACAAGTTGTACAGTGTGATTGGTGTGGCTGGTATGAGTCTTACCCGGGATTCAAAATCCTTCCTTATTGTGTACGCTCGTCCGGGCACAGTATCCTAACTGAGGCTTGGAGGAGGGTCATAAGGGGAGGAGCCAGTGCACACCAGGTGATCCTAAAGCTTTCTTTAGATGTGCCCAGTCTCCTGCGGAGCCGCTATTCCCCATGGTCCTTACGGAGTTCCCAGCATCCACTACAGACTACGAGAAATAGAATTATCGGTAAGTAAATTCTTATTTTCCATCTCTACGTCTATGCTCCAGGGAACATTCCCTAAATTGTACTGTAATACAGGCACGTTATGCATGGGTGCTCCACTTTTAAATTTTTCCTTCACTTATTTGTGTCTTGACAGCCCCGGCCAGCGCGATCCTATGCGCCGGCTGCTACTATAGCAACCCGACGCATGGACGCGCAACGTCATCCGCAGCGGACCCCGGAAGTCCAGGGAGCGCGGCGGGGACAGAGTGGCCGGAGGCGTCCGTTCTCACGTCCGGTTGGCGGGTAATTCACGGCTTATAAGGTAAGCTCTAAACACACATCACATACACCTTGAAGAAGGGGCTTTGGGCTCCGAAACGTCGGTTTTGCATTGTATGTTGTGATGCTTTAAATACACAAGTTTTGTTTGACTAAATCCTGGAGTGCCGCCGATTTTTATATATATATATATATATATATATATATATATGTATATATATATATATATATATATATATATGTATGTGTGTATATTTATATATATATATATATATATATATATATATATGTATGTATATGTATATATGAATATGGGTAGATAGGGGTACTGGCGACCAGCTGGTGTTTTTATTTTCCAAAAATATTTAGCGGACTCGAGTATCAAATATAAAGGACTGGATTAAGAAAAAAAACTCCTTTTTATATAAAAGAGAAATAACAATTTATTTTATCAATAATAAAAAATATATATATATTTAACAATTGCTTTCTAAAAAATACATATAAAACCGATTCCTCTACAAATATAAAAAATGTATTAAAACGGATTATATAGTAAAAAGCAGTTGTATAAAAATATTTTAAGACGTATAATGAAAAGGAATAAAAATATTTTCTAAAAAGTTAGTAGTTAGTAAAAAGCAGCTTAACTTTGGGTAGAGGGTCATACAGGAGATCCCTGTATGACCCTCTACCCAAAGTTAAGCTGCTTTTTACTAACTACTAACTTTTTAGAAAATATTTTTATTCCTTTTCATTATACGTCTTAAAATATTTTTATACAACTGCTTTTTACTATATAATCCGTTTTAATACATTTTTTATATTTGTAGAGGAATCGGTTTTATATGTATTTTTTAGAAAGCAATTGTTAAATATATATATATTTTTTATTATTGATAAAATAAATTGTTATTTCTCTTTTATATAAAAAGGAGTTTTTTTTCTTAATCCAGTCCTTTATATTTGATACTCGAGTCCGCTAAATATTTTTGGAAAATAAAAACACCAGCTGGTCGCCAGTACCCCTATCTACCCATATTCATTTAAACTCCATACAGCATCTCACCAATGCTGTAAAACTGCTTAGAGGACGGCTGACACCCTATTACCTACAAGGGAGTGTTTTTTACATATAAATATATTCAATTTCAGGTGTTGTTTTCCCTCACATGTGGCGCTTTACTCCTATTTTTTACGTATATGTATATATATATATATATATATGTATATGTGTATATATATATATATATATATATATATATATATATATATATATATATATATATATGTGTATGTATGTATGTATGTTCCCCACGGACCGGCACTCCCTCCTCCGATTTGATGAAATGGCTCCGGTGCCCTCCAGAGAGATCCACATAAACAGAAAAGAAGAGGCGGCACTCGGAGACTTTGGAGTGCAAAAGTGTATTCAGCAGAGAAACCAACGTTTCGGGGTCAGTTGTACCCCTTTGTCAAGGTGAATGATAAGTGTACAATGCATTTAACGTACCTTAAATAGAGAAGCAACCCTCCGTGATTACCGCTAGCCCGGCCGCGCTGAGACCCGCGTCATTTCCGGGAATTGGTGACTGACGTCAGCAAGTACTTCAACGGTCGTCGTGGCAACCTAGGACGCGGTCCGTCCTCTCTGTTTACTTCCGGTGAACAGGTTTTACAAGGTCGCGTCTGGTTGCCGTGGTAACCAGACGTACCAGGCGGCCGGGCTGCGGTGCTGTGTAGAAGAACAGAAATAAAAAAATGGGTGACCAGTGTTAGTGTATTAATAAAACAGTACCCTATCACCACTAGTAGAGCCAGCCTTACAAGGAATCTCCACAGATATTAGCTGCAATGGGTAATACACAACACTTATATTGTAGACCTTGCTGCTGGACTAAAAAGGGGGGCTGGAATGCCACCAATCAGCTAGGGGGAGAGAGCAAGAGGAGAGGGCCGGTCTGGGTCACTGGCTACCCACTGATAATCTGTGGGGACCCTTAATGGGTGATAACCAAAAGGAAACGTGGGACAGACATTAGTTATAACCTGGATGAAATAAATGTGCAGTCAAATAAAGCTGTGGAGATAACTCTAGGCCAAAGGGCAGAAGAATATACATAAACAGCAAAGTTGTAACAAGGGAAGAGAGTATTAGTAGTGACATTAGAAGATGTTAAAGCTCAATTTCTCGTTGAGGCCATTTGGACTAGTGGTCCCCAACTTAAAGATCCACCGGGTTTCCAGTTGTAGTCATTTTCCATCCCTGTCGCCTCCTCTAATACATTTGGGGACATGATCAATGATCAGATAACGCAAATCCTTCGTGGAATGTCCAGCTGCTGCGAAGTGTCTTGCTACTGGTTGATCTGATTATTTACCTTGTAGTGCCTGCTTGATGGCCGAACGATGGAGAGCCATCCTTTCCCGGAAGGATCTGATGGATTTACCCACATAATGAAAATTACAGGGACATTTGATAATATAAATAATATGGGTTGTTGTGCATGTTAAAACATATTTAATGTTGAAGATCCGTTCGCTATGAGGATGCTTAAAATTGTGGCTCGTGATCATGTACTCACATGTCGTGCATTTTATGCATTTATAGCAGCCTGGTCTCTTTTCTAGAAAAGCTCCTTGTGGTCGACTGCGTCTATTGGCTTCAGTTTGAAAACCAGTCACATCCGAGTGGACTACTCTCTTTTATATTCCTGCCCCGTTGTTAGCAGACCATAGGTCTTTTGCTACGAAGAGAATGGAGGGCTTGGTCCGTAGCCACCAGTGGCCATAGGGCTTTAGTGGCCCTCTGAACCACCGGGCTGGACGTGTTTTATTTGGTCGGAAAGATGATAACTGGTTTCTGCACTGGATTCTTAGGGGTTAACAGAGCTTCCCTTGTGGATCTGCATTACTTCTTCTTTGTGCTTCAATAGCAGTTGATAGTCATATCTCCTTTCCAGGAATTTCGTAACCATGCAGTCTAATTCTTGTTCTAGAGTATGGCGGTCGCTGGTAATCCGTGACACTCTGATCATCTGAGATCGGGGTAATCCCTCTTTTAAAGCCTTAGGGTGGTGACTACTCGCCTTGAGCAGGGTGTTCCTGTCGGTGGGTTTACAGAATAGACTTGTATGTAAGGTTCCATCACGTATAGTGACTTGAACATCAAGATAATTCAAGGTTTTTGTGTGTGTCTGGTAGGTGTACTTGATGCTTGAGGCCCTGGAGTTGATCGAAGACATCAATGTATTGAATTGGTCCTCACCCCCTGTCCACAAGATAAAGAGATCATCTATGTATCGTGTGAACAGGAGGATATTGTCAGCAACAGCCTTGTCTTTAAAAAATGGCTAGCGGTAATCACGGAGGGTTGCTTCTCTATTTAAGGTACGTTAAATGCATTGTACACTTATCATTCACCTTGACAAAGGGGTACAACTGACCCCGAAACGTTGGTTTCTCTGCTGAATACACTTTTGGACTCCAAAGTCTCCGAGTTGCACCTCTTCTTTTCTGTATATATGTATATATATATATATATATATATGTATATATATGTGTGTATATATATATATATATATATGTGTATATATATATATATATATAATATGTGTGTATGTGTATATGTATATATATGTATATATATGTGTATGTATATATATATATATATGTATATATATATATACATATATATATATATATGTATATATATATATATATGTGTTTTTTTTTTTTTTTAAATATATGAATAATACTTGTGCCTCCTAAATAGACAAACCAAGTACCTAATCCCTTATAATATAAATAGATATGCTTATACCCCAAAAAAAAGCACCAAAAAAAACATGTTTACATTTTTTTTAATTGAATTCACCCTCCAAAGTGTGGCGGATTGAAAATGACGAATTTACTGTCTAAAAGCACTGTTGTCGAAATTTCCAAACATCAATTGAATAGACTTTGGTCGAATTGCAGCATTTTAACATTGCAAAAAAGTCGAATTTGTCAAAAGTCGAATTTTGAAAGTCCGTTTTTTGTCGGAAAGTACTGAATTGCGTTGTCTAATTTTTTTTGAAAGTGCAGTTTTTCGACAATTTCGGGAATTCGCCGCTAATTGCATATACCCCTATATATACACACACGGGCCTTTTACTGCGACCAGCTATTGCCTCAGCATGGATGTGCAGTGCTGCAGCTGCGTGGTCAGATTCCCTGTCGGAAAATATTGATACCCTGGATAGGGACAATATTTTGCTGACAACAGAGCATATAAAAGACGTTCTATGATGCATAGAGGGATATTTGCCGGCTGGCATAAAAAATAAGTGCAATGTCCATTGCCGCCAGGAGAGGGTTATGGACTCGGCAGTGGTCAGGCGATGCCGATTCAAAAAGGCACATGGAAGTTTTGCCTTATAAAGGGGTGGAGCTGTTTGGGGACGGCTGGGAAATCAACATTTTTGCCACAGACTACCCCACAGCAAAAGAAAGCACCGTATTATCAAGTATAGTCCTTTCGGCCCCATAAAAACAAGAGGGCTAGAGTTGCATCCTTTCTACCGAGAGGCAGAGGTAGAGGTAAAAAGCTGCAGCATACAGCCAGTTCCCAGGAGCAGAAGTCCTCCCCCGCTTCCGCTAAGTCCACCGCATGACGCTGGGGCTCCACAGGCGGACCCGGGTACGGTGGGGGCCCGTCTCAGAAATTTCAGCACACAGTGGACTCGCTCACAGGTGGATCCCTGGATCCTTCAAGTAGTATCTCAGGGGTACAGGCTGGAATTCGAGACGTCACCCCCCGCCGTTTCCTAAAATCTGCCTTACCAGAAACTCCCTCAGCCAGGGAGGCAGTGTTGGAGGCTATACACAAGCTGTATTCACAGCAAGTGATTGTCAAGGTACCCCCTCCTTCAACAAGGAAGGGGTTACTATTCCACAATGTTTGTGGTACCGAAACTGGACGGTTCGGTGAGACCAATTTGAAATTTGAAATCCTTGAACACATATATAAAGATTCAAGTTCAAGATGGAATCGTTCAGGACGGTTATTGCAAGCCTGGACGAGGGGGATTACATGGTCTCCCTGGACATCAAGGATGCTTACCTGCATGTCCCCACTTACCCTCCTCACCAGGAGTACCTCAGGTTTGTGGTACAGGACTGTCATTACCAATTCCAGATGCTGCCGTTTGGGTTATTCACGGCACAGAGAGTCTTTACCAAGGTAATGGCCGAAATGATGATACTCCTTCGGAAGAAGGGGGTTTTAATTATCCCGTACTTGGACGATCTCCTGATAAAGGCGAGATCCAAGGAACAGTTGTTGGTGGGGGTAGCACTTTCTCGGGAAGTGCTGCAACAGCACGGCTGGATTCTCAATATCCCAAAGTCACAGCTGGTCCCGATGACACGTCTTCTATTCCTGGGAATGATTCTGGACACAGACCAGAAAAAAGTTTCTTCCAGTGGAAAAAGCCGAGGAGTTGTCATCTCTAGTCAGAAACCTCCTAAAACCAGGACAGGTGTCGGTGCATCAATGCACGCGAGTCCTGGGAAAGATGGTAGCTTCATACGAAGCAATTCCATTCGGCAGGTTCCACGCAAGAACTTTCCAGTGGGACCTGTTGGATAAGTGGTCTGGGTCGCATCTTCAGATGCATCAGCGGATAACCCTGTCGCCAAGGACCAGGGTGTCTCTACTCTGGTGGCTGCAGAGTGCTCATCTTCTAGAGGGCCGCAGATTCGGAATACAGGACTGGGTCCTGGTGACCACAGATGCCAGCCTTCGGGGCTGGGGAGCAGTCACACAAGGAAGAAATTTCCAGGGACCGTGGTCAAATCAGGAAATTTCACTACACATAAATATTCTGGAGCTAAGAGCCATTTACAATGCTCTAAGCCAAGCAAGATCCCTGCTTCAAAACCAGCCGGTACTGATCCAATCAGACAACATCACGACGGTCGCCCATGTAAACAGACAGGGCAGCACAAGAAGCAGGATGGCGATGGCAGAAGCCACAAGGATTCTCCGATGGGCGGAAAATCACGTGTTAGCACTGTCAGCAGTGTTCATTCCGGGAGTGGACAACTGGGAAGCAGACTTCCTCAGCAGGCACGACCTCCATCCGGGAGAGTGGGGACTTCATTCAGAAGTCTTCCAATTGATTGTAAACCGTTAGGAAAGACCACAGGTGGACATGATGGCATCCCCCCTCAACAAAAAACTAAAAAGATATTGCGCCAGGTCAAGGGACCCTCAGGCGATAGCTGTGGACGCTCTAGTGATACCGTGGGTGTACCAGTCGGTTTATGTGTTCCCTCCTCTTCCTCTCATACCCAAGGTACTGAGGATATTAGTAGAGAGGAGTAAGAACGATACTCATCGTTCTGGATTGGCCAAGAAGAACTTGGTACCCAGAACTTCAAGAATTGATCTCGGAGGACCCATGGCCTCTGCCGCTCAGACCGGACCTGCTACAGCAGGGGCCTTGTCTGTTCCAAGACTTACCGCGGCTGCGTTTGACGGCATGGCGGTTGAACGCCGGATCCTAACGGAAAAGGGCATTCCAGATAAAGTAATTCCTATGCTGATAAAAGCTAGGAAGGATGTGACAGCAAAACATTATCACCGCATATGGCGAAAATATGTTGCTTGGTGTGAGGCCAGGAAGGCCCCAACAGAGGAATTCCAGCTGGGTCGATTTCTGCACTTCCTACAGCCAGGAGTGACTATGGGCCTAAAATTGTGATCCATTAAGGTCCAGATTTTGGCCCTGTCTATTTTCTTTCATAAATAACTGCCTTCACTGCCTGAAGTTCAGACGTCTGTTAAGGGAGTGCTGCATATTCAGCCCCCTTTTGTGCCTCCAGTGGCACCTTGGGATTTCAACGTGGGTTGGATTTCCTGAAATCACATTGGTTTGAGCCACTTCAGACCGTGGAGTTGAAGTATCTCATGTGGAAGGTAGTCATGCTGTTGGCCTTGGCCTCAGCTAGGCGTGTGTCAGAATTGGCGGCTTTGTCATGTAAAAGCCCATATCTGATTTTCCATATGGACAGGGCAGAATTGAGGACTCGTCCCCAATTTCTCCCAAAGGTGGTATCGGCGTTTCATTTGAACCAACCTATTGTGGTGCCTGCGGCTACTCGGGACTTGGAGTATTCCAAGTTGCTGGACGTAGTCCGGGCCCTGAAAATCTATGTTTCCAGGACGGCTACAGTCAGAAAAACTGACTCGCTATTAATCCTGCATGCACCCAACAAGCTGGGTGCTCCTGCTTCAAAGCAGACTATTGCTCGCTGGATCTGTAGTACGATTCAACTTACATATTCTGCGGCTGGACTGCCGCATCCTAAATCAGTAAAAGCCCATTCCACAAGGAAGGTGGGCTCTTATTGGGCGGCTGCCGAGGGGTCTCGGCTTTACAACTTTGCCGAGCTGCTACTTGGTCGGGTTCAAACACTTTTGCAAAATTCTACAAGTTTGATACCCTGGCTGAGGAGGACCTTGAGTTTGCTCATTCGGTGCTGCAGAGTCATCCGCACTCTCCCGCCCGTTTGGTAGCTTTGGTATAATCCCCATGGTCCTTACGGAGTACCCAGTATCCACTAGGACGTCAGAGAAAATAAGAATTTACTCACCGGTAATTCTATTTCTCGTAGTCCGTAGTGGATGCTGGGAGCCCGTCCCAAGTGCGGACTCTCTGCAATACGTGTATAGTTATTGCTTAACTAAAGGGTTATTATTATGAGCCATCTGTTAAATGAGGCTCAATTGTTGTTCATACTGTTAACTGGGTATAGTTATCACAAGTTGTACGGTGTGATTGGTGTGGCTGGTATGAGTCTTACCCTGGATTCCAAATCCTTTCCTAGTAATGTCAGCTCTTCCGGGCACAGTTTCCCTAACTGAGGTCTGGAGGAGGGGCATAGAGGGAGGAGCCAGTGCACACCAGATATAGTACCTAATCTTTCTTTTAAGAGTGCCCAGTCTCCTGCGGAGCACGTCTATTCCCCGTGGTCCTTACGGAGTACCCAGCATCCACTACGGACTACGAGAAATAGAATTACCGGTGAGTAAATTCTTATTATAATAATTATAATATGTAATATAATATGTAATATTTTTTGGGTATACGCCACAGTTTTCACTATATGAAAAATAGAACATATGAGAAATATCATCTTGTGTTATTCTACTTTCTGTAGTCAAAAGTCTGAAGTAAAAATTATATGGTAGGTGAGGCAGTGCCCCCCCCCCCCCCCTCCACCTACCTTACCCGCACTCACCAAATTTATACTACTACTCCTGTGTATATACCGCTGCACCTGTGTATAATGCCCACAGGTATATACCGCTGCGCCTGTGTAGAACGCCCACACGTGTATACCGCCGCACCTATGTATAATCCTTGGGCTCATATATTGTGTGTAAATCTGGCTTTGGTACTAGCCAGTGCCTCCTGAGAAATGTACCTCACTGCACGTCCCTGGTGTGAATGTTTGGTAGGTACGTTGAGTAGAAAGGAGGTAACCATAATGCAGAGGTAAGTGTGCCCGTTACAGGACAGGTGCACTGTGGGGTTGGGATGAGCGTGTCCCGTGGCACGATAGTAATAACACAGGGACATGACTGGGGAGGTGAGGGAATCTGGAATCGTCACTGACAACACTTATATCTAATAATACACGGACATGACTGGGGAGGTGAGGGGATCTGGGTGTTTTTACTGTGATGTCTCATCCATTTGTGCGGGGTTACACAGTAGTGAATAAGACATCCGGTGAACAGGACCCAGAGCCCCATCCCGCTACCTACACGTCACTCACTGACACTGACCAGAATATCCTGGAACTCCCCAACAAGATCATTCAGCTGCTGACTGGAGAGGTGACTGCTGGGAATGGGGCATTATACAGTAACACCAGGGGACGTGTCTGGGTGATAACTGGAGAGGTGACTGCTGGGAATGGGACATTATACAGTAACACCAGGGTATGTGTCTGGGTGATGACTGGAGAGGTGACTGCTGGGAATGGGGCATTATACAGTAACACCAGGGGATGTGTCTGGGTGATGACTGGAGAGGTGACTGCTGGGAATGGGGCATTATACAGGAACACCAGGGGATGTGTCTGGGTGATGACTGGAGAGGTGACTGCTGGGAATGGGGCATTATACAGTAACACCAGGGGATGTGTCTGGGTGATGACTGGAGAGGTGACTGCTGGGAATGGGGCATTATACAGGAACACCAGGGGATGTGTCTGGGTGATGACTGGAGAGGTGACTGCTGGGAATGGGACATTATACAGTAACACCAGGGGATGTGTCTGGGTGATGACTGGAGAGGTGACTGCTGGGAATGGGACATTATACAGTAACACCAGGGGATGTGTCTGGGTGATGACTGGAGAGGTGACTGCTGGGAATGGGACATTATACAGTAACACCAGGGGATGTGTCTGGGTGATGACTGGAGAGGTGACTGCTGGGAATGGGACATTATACAGTAACACCAGGGGATGTGTCTGGGTGATGACTGGAGAGGTGACTGCTGGGAATGTGGCATTATACAGTAACACCAGGGGACGTGTATGGGTGATGACTGGAGAGGTGACTGCTGGGAATGTGGCATTATACAGTAACACCGGGGGATGTGTCTGGGTGATGACTGTATCACTGTGTGTGTCAGGTACCTATAAGGTGTCAGGATGTCACTGTTTATGTCTCCATGCAGGAGGGGGAGTATATAGAAGAGCACAGGGGTCTGTACAAGGACGTGATGATGGAGAATCACCGGCCCCTCGCATCACTGGGTAAGAGGAGACTGTCATGTATTGTACAGGGGAGAGCAGGTATGGGGGCCCCCTATATACATACATCATCTGATAATCACATATATACACTGTACTCAGTCACTGTGTGTCTCCTACAGATGGGCCCAGTAACAGAGATACCCCAGAGAGATGTCCCCATCCTCTGTATTCCCAGGACTGTACAGAGGAGAATTACAGGATCCCACAGGAGGATCAGGTAGGTGGGATTTAGGGTCTCCCCAATATACCAAAGTGACTGTCACTATATGATCTGTAGAGGAGCTGTGTGTATTATACACTGATATTATACTGTTTCACCTCAGTTTAATCTGACTATATGCAACTGACATTGTTTTTTTTTAGGTGGAACGTCTGTCTAATATTAAAACAGAAGATACAGAGGGAGAAGAAGAGATGTATGTGACTGATATAAAGGCAGAAGATATAGAGGGAGAAGAAGAGACGTATGTGACTGATATGAAGGCAGAAGATACAGAGGGAGAAGAAGAGACGTATGTGACTGATATAAAGGCAGAAGATATAGAGGGAGAAGAAGAGACGTATGTGACTGATATAAAGGCAGAAGATATAGAGGGAGAAGAAGAGACGTATGTGAGGGGCGATCAGCAGTGTAAGGAGGAGGAGATCCCTACAGATATCAGCACAGGTGAGTAATAAACACTTATTACAGAAGTCACATATTCTCCTAGTCACGACAGCAATCTCTTATACTACACCCTCCTCTGGCAGTAAAAACTGAGGAATATGTATTTTCCGGGTTCACTACGGCTGGCCGGCGGTCGGGCTCCCGGCGCCCAGCATACCGGCGCCGGGAGCCCGACCGCCGGCTGACCGACAGTGTGGCGAGCGCAAATGAGCCCCTTGCGGGCTCGCTGCGCTCGCCACGCTACGGGCACGGTGGCGCGCTACGTGCGCCACACTATTTTATTCTCCCTCTATGGGGGTCGTGGACCCCCACGAGGGAAAATAAGTGTTGGTATGCCGGCGGTCGGGCTCCCGGCGCCAGTATACTGAGCGCCGGGAGCCCGACCGCCGGTATACAGAAGACCACCCGTATTTTCCCAGTGGGGGAGTTGGGAGACATCAGCCCCTATTATACTCCTGCTCTCCCACTCACATCATGTCACTGTGTGTTACCAGCCCAAAGATCTGGCCAGTCTCCTCCCCACACTCTCTGGTGTATCTCATACATCAGGAGACATCAGACCCTATTACACTCCTGCTCCCCCCTCACATCATGTCACTGTGTGTTACCAGCTCAGAGTTCTGACCAGTCTCCTCCCCACACTCTCTGGTGTATCTCATACATCAGGAGCCATCAGCCCCTATTATACTCCTGCTCTCCCCTCACATCATGTCACTGTGTGTTACCAGCCCAGAGATCTGACCAGTCTCCTCCCCACACTCTCTGGTGTATCTCATACATCAGGAGCCATCAGCCCCTATTATACTCCTGCTCTCCTCCTCACATCATGTCACTGTGTGTCGCTAGCAGTACCTCTGCCTATGGTATTACATGCCCTGAGAGTGTCTCTATTAGCACACGCCGGACTATATATAAACCATTTTTCTTTTTCATCCACTAAGGGTCACTGGAGTACTCTTAGGATATGGACGGTTTCCGTACAACCAGGCACTGAATATTAAAATTTAGAACTCTCCTCCCCTCCATATCCCAGAGTACCTCAGTGTTTTCTCTAACGTCCTAAGTGGATGCTGGGGACTCCGTAAGGACCATGGGGAATAGCGGCTCCGCAGGAGACTGGGCACAACTAAAGAAAGGTTTAGGACTAACTGGTGTGCACTGGCTCCTCCCTCTATGCCCCTCCTCCAGACCTCAGAATTTGGTGCTCGGCCGAGCTGGATGCACACTAGGGGCTCTCCTGAGCTCTTAAAAAACTTAAATATTACTTTCTTTTCTATTTTCAGTGAGATCTGCTGGCAACAGACTCACTGCTACGAGGGACTAAGGGGAGAAGTTGCGAACCTACCTGCTTGCAGCTAGCTTGGGCTTCTTAGGCTACTGGACACCGTTAGCTCCAGTGGGATCGAACACAGGCCCAGCCTCCGTCGTCCTGTCCCAGAGCCGCGCCGCCGTCCCCCTTACAGAGCCAGAAGCAAGATGTTCCTGGAAATCGGCGTCAGAAGACTTCGGTCTTCATTAAGGTAGCGCACAGCACTGCAGCAGTGCGCCATTGCTCCCCATGCACACCTCACACTCCGGTCACTGATGGGTGCAGGGCGCTGGGGGGGGGGGGGGGGGGGGCACCCTGGGCTGCAATAAGAGTACCTTACTGGCAAATTACCACATAATATAGTCATTAAGACTATATATGTGTAAAATCCCCTGCCATATATTCCATAAAAAAGCTGGAGAAGTCTGCCGGGAAAGGGGCGGGGCTATCTCCCTCAGCACACAGGCGTCATTTCCTCACAGCTCCGCTGGAAGGACGCTCCCAAGGCTCTCCCCTGCAGTTTCCAGACTTCATAGGGTAAAAAAGAGAGGGGGGGGGCACTAAAATTTAGGCGCAATCTGTGTAATATTAGCAGCTATAAGGGAAAATCACTGTGTGTATAGTGTGAATTCCTACATTATATAGCGCTCTGGTGTGTGCTGGCATACTCTCTCTGTCTCCCCAAAGGACTTTGTGGGGTCCTGTCCTCAGTCAGAGCATTCCCTGTGTGTGTGCGGTGTGTCGGTACGGCTGTGTCGACATGTTTGATGAGGAGGCTTATGTGGAGGCGGAGCAGGTGCCGATAAATGTGATGTCACCTCCTGCGGGGCCAACACCTGAATGGATGGACATGTGGAAGGAATTACGTGACAGTGTCAACTCCTTACATAAAAGGTTTAGTAGATGTGGGACAGTCGGCTTCTCAGCTCGTGCCTGCCCAGGCGTCTCAAAAGCCATCAGGGGCTCTAAAACGCCCGCTACGTCAGATGGCAGACACAGATGTCGACACGGATACTGACTCCAGTGTCGACGACGATGAGACTAGTGTACATTCCAATGGGGCCACACGTTACATGATTACGGCAATGAAAAATGTGTTGCACATTTCTGATGTTCCCCCGATAAGAAACTGGTAATTTCTAAAAGGTTACTAATGGCGTACCCTTTCCCGCCAGGGTACAGGTTACGCTGGGAAACACCCCCTAGGGTGGATAAAGCGCTCACGCATCTGTCAAAAAAGGTGGCACTACCGTCTCCGGACACGACTGCCCTAAAGGAGCCTGCTGATAGAAAGCAGGAGGCTATACTGCAGTCTGTATACACACTCAGGTATTATACTGAGACCAGCTATTGCTTCAGCATGGATGTGCAGTGCTGCAGCTGCGTGGTCAGATTCCCTGTCGGAAAATATTGATACCTTAGACAGGGACACTGTCTAAGGTATCAATAACCATAGAGCATATAAAAGACGCTGTCTTATACATGAGAGATGCACAGAGGGATCTTTGCCGGCTGGCATCTAAAATAAGTGTAAAGACGGTTGTTGAGTTGGGTGCACTATATCAATTAGTTGGGTTGATTGTCAAGATTAAAGCGTAACTTTTATTACTTTTCTTAATTTTAAGAAGGTCCTTGTCATGGGACACATACAGCAAAATATAGAGGTTAAAAACATGACATATACAAACACATATGTGAAACTAGAGAGAAAGAAATGTGAGAGAGATTCTTAAAAAGTGGGGTCACCACAATGACTCCTGCAACTAGTATAATTATTTATGTGTGAGACAATAGCCACTCAGGATATGGACTGGATGATGTTTGCCAGTCCTAAGTGTAATAAATATCGTATGGGACAATTAAATGTTGCCACGAATGGTGGTGTGTTGTAAGTGGAACACTGCCTCTGGTACGTAGATACCATGGAAAATATAATGCAATAAGAGCCTCTTTCTCTACTGCTAGTGATGTACAAATAAGTTGCTCTTAAATGGAGAGCAATAACTCCAATGATACTGGTGGTTAAAGCATAAACAAAATTGTGTTGTACCACTGGTGCCTTGTAATCCAAAAATGCTTTGTATATCCTTGCGTACTGCGTTCTAGATACGTCAGTAACGCTGCCTTAACATAAGCGAAGGGTTAACAGCATATGCCCCATGTAGTGGGGGAATCAATTGGAAAATATACTAGGATACTACAGTGATGATTATTTTTCAAATATAGGCACAGAGTGAGTATATTGTAGTACACATTTATTTGGAAATAAAAAGGAAAGGATGTTGCACAATGTCCTAAGACAAATGTAACACGAGAGGAACACTTGTTGCAACACCAGTTCATACAAAGGAAAGAGGATTTGCAATAATATCGCTTCACTAATATATGTGCTATTCATGCATCATACACATGTATACCTATTGAGAAAAAATTACTTTTATTAGAAGTGTAAAATACACTATTATCTTTACTGATCATACGCGTATACACCTCTTGTCAGGTAAGTCACTTAATTGCTATCTCTGTTTGTTGACATAGCCTGGGGTAATCCCCTGTGCTGCTATCTCGAGTGGTAGTTTGTCTGTATTTCTAAACTCATACACACAGCCTGCCGAGCAAATCCTGATTGCTAATTGCTATGGCTCAGTAGAGATCAGTGCTGGTGCAGGTACATCATCATTATTACACAGAATACAACATTGCACATAACATTTTTAGGGAGTCCTTGATAAAGCTGCTCGTACAGCGAAACATGCATGTCAGCTTGTTAGTGGGCCACCACACTCCCTAAAAAATGTGCTATTTCAGCAAACGGAGATGGCAATTACTTGCTTCTCTGAACATTATACATTGGTGGACTTACTGAAGCTAGAATTACTCTGTGCCTAGTAACCACTGTACCACTTATAATAAAACTATAGGAATTAGGCATGGCATTATAAGCATTGGTCTGGAGCTATATTACATGTTAGGGGTTATCAGAGTCAGCAGTAACGGCATTTATTATCATCATAATCCCTATAGAGAGGAGCCATTACGCCATAACAGGGACAATTGACCCTAAGGGTGTTAAGAACACTGCTTAATTACACATCATTTACTATTAATTTATATTCTTTGCTCTCAATATTCTGGATGTCCTCAGTGGATTTCTTATATTGAGTACACATCTGTATACCCATATAATACAAGTGACTTACCTGACAAGAGGTGTATACGCGTATGATCAGTAAAGATAATAGTGTATTTCTCTGACGTCCTAGTGGATGCTGGGAACTCCGTAAGGACCATGGGGAATAGCGGGCTCCGAAGGAGGCTGGGCACTCTAGAAAGATCTTAGACTACCTGGTGTGCACTGGCTCCTCCCACTATGACCCTCCTCCAAGCCTCAGTTAGATTTCGTGCCCGGCCGAGGTTGGATGCACACTAGGGGCTCTCCTGAGCTCTTAGAAAGTAATAGTCTTAGATTTTTTTATTTTCAGTGAGACCTGCTGGCAACAGGCTACTGCAGCGAGGGACTAAGGGGAGAAGAAGCGAACTCGCCTGCTTGCAGCCGGATTGGGCTTCTTAGGCTACTGGACACCATTAGCTCCAGAGGGATCGACCGCAGGCCCAGCCTTGATGTTCGGTCCCGGAGCCGCGCTGCCGTCCCCCTTACAGAGCCAGAAGCAAGAAGATGGTCCGGAAAATCGGCGGCATGAAGACTCAGTCTTCACCAAGGTAGCGTGCGCCATTGCTCCTCTCACACACTTCATACTTCGGTCACTGAGGGTGCAGGGTGCTGGGGGGGGCGCCCTGAGGCAGCAATAAAAACACCTTGGCTGGCTAAAATACCTCAATATATAGCCCCCTGCCAGAAGTCCATAAAAAGCGGGAGAATAGGCCGCGAAAAAGGGGCGGAGCCTATCTCCTCAGCACACTGGCACCATTTTTCCCTCACAGCTCCGCTGGAAGGGAAGCTCCCCGGCTCTTCCCTGCAGTCTACACTACAGAAAAGGGTTAAAAAAAAAAAGAGAGGGGGGCACTAAATTTAGGCGCAGTATACATTATATATAAAAACAGCAGCTATAGGGGACATAACTCAGTTAGTCCCTGCAGTATATAGTGCTCTGGTGTGTGCTGGCATACTCTCACTCTGTCCCCCCAAAGGGCTTTTGTGGGTCCTGTCCTCGTTTAGAGCATTCCCTGTGTGTCTGCGGTGTGTCGGTACGGCTGTGTCGACATGTTGAATGAGGAGGCTTATATGGTGACGGAACAGAGGCCGATATATGTGATGTCGCCCCCTGTGGGGCCGACACCAGAGTGGATGGATAGGTGGAAGGTATTAACCGACAGTGTCAACTCTTTACATAAAAGGGTGGATGACGTAACAGGTGTGGGACAGCCGGCTTCTCAGCCCGCGCCTGCCCAGGCGTCTCAAAGGCCATCAGGGGCTCAAAAAACGCCCGCTACCTCAGATGGCAGACACAGATGTCGACACGGAGTCTGACTCCAGTGTCGACAAGGTTGAGACATATACACAATCCACTAGGAACATCCGTGACTTGATCCCGGCAATAAAAAATGTGTTATACATTTCTGACATTAACCCAAGCACCTCTAAAAATGGGTTTTAGGTTTGGGGAGAAAAAACAGGAAGTGTTTTGTTCCACCATCAGATAAATAAATGAAGTGTGTGAAAAGCGTGGGTTCCCCCGTTAAGAAACTGGTAATTTATAAAAGTTACTGATGGCTTATCCTTTCCCGCCAGGAGAATAAGTTGCGCTGGGAGATATCCCCTAGGGTGGATAAGGCGCTCACACGGTTGTCAAAAAAGGTGGCACTGCCGTTTTAGGAACGGCCACTTTGAAGGTACCTGTTGATAAAAAGCAGGAGGCTATCCTGAAGTCTGTATTTACACACTCAGGTACTAGACTGAAACCTGCAGATCGTGCTGCTGCAGCGTGGTCGGTGACCCTGTTAAGCATACTAGTTTGCTAATATGAGAACATATTAAAGACGTCGTCTTATATATGAGGGATGCACAGAGGGATATTTTGCCGGCTGGCATCCAAAATGAATGTAATGTCCATTCTGTCAGGAGGGTATTAGAGACCTGTCACTGGACAGGTGATGCTGACTTAAAAAGCGCATAGAGATTCTGCCTTAAAAGGGTGAGGAATTATTTGGGGATGGTCTCTGAGACCTCGTATCCACAGCAACAGCTGGGAAGAAATATTTTTACCTCAGGTTTCCTCACAGAAAAAGGTACAGTCCTGTCGGCTTCAGAAAAGCAAGCGGGTCAAATGGCGCTTCCTTTCTGTACAGAGACAAGGGAAGAGGGAAAAAGCTGCACCAGTCAGCCTGTTCCCAGAATCAAAATTCTTCCCCCGCTTCCTGTGAGTCCACAGCATGACGCGGGTGCTCCACAGGGGTAGCCAGGTACGGTGGGGGGCCGTCTCAATTAGTGGGCTCGCTCACAGGTGGATCCCTGTTTCTTTCAAGTAGTATTTCAGGGGTACAAGCTGGAATTCGAGATGTCTCCCCCCCCGCCGTTTCCTTAAATATGCCTTGCTGACAACTCCCTCAGGCAGGGAGGCTGTGCTAGAGGCAATTAATAAGCGGTATTCCCAGCAGGTAATACTCAAGGTGCCCCTACTTAAACAAGGACGGGGTTACTTTTCCACACGGGTTGGGGTACCGAAACCGCATCGTTCAGTGTGACCCTTCTTATATTTAAAATCCTTGAACACATACATAAAAAAATTCAAGTTCAAGATGGAATCGCTCAGGGCGGTTATTGCAAGCCTGGACGAGGGGGATTACATGGTATCCCGGGGCATCAATGATGCTTACCTGCATGTCCCCATTTACTATCCTCGCCAGGAGTACCTCAGATTTGTGGTACAGGATTACCATTACCAAGTCCAGACACTGCCGTTTGGACTATACATGGCACCGAGGGTGTTTTATCAAGGTAATGGCCGAAATGATGATACTCCTTCGAAAAAAGGGAGTTTTAATTATTCCGCACTTGGACAATCTCTTTATAAGGGCGAGGTCCAAGGAGCAGTTGGTAGTCGGGGTAGCACTATTTTGGAAAGTGCTACAACAGCACGGTTGGATTCTAAACAGTCCAAAGTCACAGCTGGTTCCTATGACACATCTACTGTTCCTGGGGATGGTTCTGGACATAAACCAGAAATAGTTTTCTCCCGGAGGAGAAAGCCAAGGAGTTGTCATCTCTAGTTAGAGACCTCCTGAAGCCAAAACAGGTAGCGGTGCATCATTGCACGCGAGTCCTGGGAAAAATGGTAGCTTCCTACGAAGCAATCTCATTAGGCAGGTTCCATATAAGAACTTTTCAGAGGGACCTGTTGGACAAGTGGTCCGGATCGCATCTTCCGATGCATAGGCTGATAACCCTGTCTCCAAGGACCAGGGTATATCTACTGTGGTGGCTGCAGAGTGCCCATCTTCAAGAAGGCCGCAGGTTCGGCATACAGGACTAGGTCCTAGTGACCATGAATGCCAAGGTCAAGTCAGGTTATTTCCCTACACATAAATATTCTGGACCTGAGGGCCATTTACAATGCCCTGAGGCCGGCAAGGCCTCTGCTTCAAAACCAGCCGGTACTGATCCAATCAGACAACATCATGGCAGTCGCCCATGTAAACCAACAGGGCGGCACAAGAAGCAGGATGGCGATGGCAGAAGCCACAAGGATTCTCCGATAGGCGGAAAATCATGTGTTAGCACTGTCAGCAGTGTTCATTCCCGGAGTGGACAACTGGGAAGCAGATCTTCTCAACATACACGACCTCCACCCGGGAGAGTGGGGACTTCCTCCAGAAGTCTTCCAAAGGATTGTACACCATTGGGAAAGGCCACAGGTGGACATGATGGCGTCCCGCCTCAACAAAAGCTATAAAAGATATTGCGCCAGGTCAAGGGACCCTCAGGAGATAGCTGTGGACGCTCTGGTAACACCGTGGGTGTACCAGTCGGTTTATGTGTTCTCCCCTCTGCCTCTCATACCAAAGGTACTGAGAATAATAAGGCGGCGAGGAGTAAGAACGATACTCGTGGTTCCGGGCTGGCCAAGAAGAGATTGGTACCCAGAACTTCAAGAATTTATATCAGAGGACCCATGGCCTCTGCCACTCAGACAGGACCTGTCTGTTCCAAGACTTACCGCGGCTGCGTTTGACGGCATGGCGGTTGAACGCCGGATCCTGAAGGAAAAGGGCATTCCGGAGGAAGTCATTCCTACGCTTACTAAAGCCAGGAAAGAGGTTACAGCAAATCATTATCACTGCATATGCCGGAAATATGTTGCATGGTGTGAGGCCGAAAGGGCCCCAACAGAGGAATTTCAACTAGGTCGATTTCTGCATTTCCTGCAAGCAGGAGTGACTATGGGCCTTAAATTAGGTTCCATTAAGGTACAGATCTCGGCTCTGTCGATTTTCTTCAAAAAGAACTAGCTTCAGTACATGAAGTTCAGACATTTATAAAAGGAGTGCTGCATATTCAGCCCCCGTTTGTGCCTCCTGTGGCACCTTGGGACCACTAAAGACCGTGGATCTGTAATATCTCACTTGGAAAGTGGTCATGTTATTGGCCTTGGTTTCGGCCAGGCGAGTATCAGAATTGGCGGCTTTAACATGTAAAAGCCCTTATCTGATTTTCCATATGGTTAGGGCAGAATTGAGGACTCGTCCCCAGTTTCTCCCTAAGGTGGTGTCAGCGTTTCACCTGAACCAGCCTATTGTGGTGCCTGCGGCTACTAGGGACTTGGAGGACTCCAAGTTGTTAGACGTGGTCAGGGCCCTGAAAATATGTTTCCAGAACGGCTGGAGTCAGAAAATCTGACTCGCTGTTTATCATATATGCACCCAACAAGCTGGGTGCTCCTGCTTCTACGCAGACTATTGCTCGTTGGATTTGTAGCACAATTCAGCTTGCACATTCTGTGGCAGGCCTGCCACAGCCAAAATCTGTCAATGCCCATTCCACAAGGAAGGTGGGCTCATCTTGGGCGGCTGCCCGAGGGGTCTCGGCTTTACAACTTGCCGAGCTGCTACTTGGTCAGGGGCAAACACGTTTGCAAAATTCTATAAATTTGATACCCTGGCTAAGGAGGACCTGGAGTAAAAGTAATTTTTTCTCAATAGGTATACATGTGTATGATGCATGAGCACATATATTAGTGAAGCGATATTATTGCAAATCCTCTTTCCTTTGTATGAACTGGTGTTGCAACAAGTGTTCCTCTCGTGTTACATTTGTCTTAGGACATTGTGCAACATCCTTTCCTTTTATTTCCAAATAAATGTGTACTACAATATACTCACTCTGTGCCTATATTTGAAAAATAATCATCACTGTAGTATCCTAGTATATTTTCCAATTGATTCCCCCACTACATGGGGCATATGCTGTTAACCCTGGACTTATGTTAAGGCAGCGTTACGGACGTATCTAGAACGCAGTACGCAAGGATATACAAAGCATTTTTGGATTACAAGGCACCAGTGGTACAACACAATTTTGTTTATGCTTTAACCACCAGTATCATTGGAGTTATTGCTCTCCATTTAAGAGCAACTTATTTGTACATCACTAGCAGTAGAGAAAGAGGCTCTTATTGCATTATATTTTCCATGGTATCTACGTACCAGAGGCAGTGTTCCACTTACAACACACCACCATTCGTGGCAACATTTAATTGTCCCATACGATATTTATTACACTTAGGACTGGCAAACATCATCCAGTCCATATCCTGAGTGGCTATTGTCTCACACATAAATAATTATACTAGTTGCAGGAGTCATTGTGGTGACCCCACTTTTTAAGAATCTATCTCACATTTCTTTCTCTCTAGTTTCACGTATGTGTTTGTATATGTCATGTTTTTAACCTCTATATTTTGCTGTATGTGTCCCATGACAAGGACCTTCTTAATATTAATAAAAGTAACAAAAGTTACGCTTTAATCTTGACAATCAACCCAACTAATTGATACAGTGCACCCAACTCAACAACCGTCTTTCCAGTTCTCTTTATATGTTTGATACCTTGGTTGTAATAGGGTTGCACCTCCAGAGAGGCTTAAATTCTAATTCAGACACACGTCTATTGGGGCTTCATTGATTCATTTATCTATTAAATTGTTCACATAGATCATTCAAGTGTGCAGATGTACCTCTCTCTTTGTGATCTAAAATAAGTGCAATGTCCATTTCTGCCAGGAGAGCATTATGGACTCGGCAGTGGACAGGGGATGCAGATTCTAAAAGGCACATGAAAGTTTTGCCTTACAAAGGTGACGAGTTGTTTGGGGATGGTCTCTCTGACCTAGTTTCCACAGCAACAGCTGGGAAGTCAACATTTTTACCCCATGTTCCCTCACAGCCAAAGAAAGCACCGTATTATCAGGTACAGTCCTTTCGGACACAAAAAGGAAAGCGGGTTAGAGGCGCGTCCTTTCTGCCCAGAGGCAGAGGTAGAGGGAAAAAGCTGCAACATACAGCCAGTTCCCAGGAACAAAAGTCCTCCCCCGCTTCCTCTAAGTCCACTACATGACGCTGGGGCTCCACAGGCGGTGCCAGGTACGGTGGGGGCCCGTCTCAAGAACTTCAGCAATCAGTGGGCTCGCTCACGGGTGGATCCCAGGATTCTACAAGTGGTATCTCAGGGGTACAAGCTGTAATTAGAGACGTCTCCCCCTCGCAGTTTCCTCAAATCTGCCTTGCCAACAAGGCAGTGATAGTGGCAATTCACAAGCTGTATTCCCAGCAGGTGATAGTCAAGGTACCCCTCCTTCAACAAGGACGGGGTTACTATTCCACAATGTTTGTGGTACCGAAACCGGACGGTTTGGTGAGACCAATTTGAAATTTGAAATCCTTGAACACTTATATAAAAATATTCAAGTTCAAGATGGAATCGCTCAGGGTGGTTATTTCAAGCCTGGACGAGGGGGATTACATGGTATCACTGGACATCAAGGATGCTTACCTGCATGTCCCCATTTACCCTCCGCACCAGGAGTACCTCAGATTTGTGGTACAGGATTGTCATTACCAATTCCAGACGTTGCCGTTTGGTCTGTCCACGGCACCGAGGGTATTTACCAAGGTAATGGCCGAAATGATGATACTCCTTCGAAAAAAGGGAGTTTTAATTATCCCGTACTTGGACGATCTCCTGATAAAGGCGAGGTCCAGGGAGCAGTTGTTTGGTCGGGGTAGCACTATCTCGGAAGGTGCTACAACAGCACGGTTGGATTCTGAATATTCCAAAGTCACAGCTGGTTCCTACGACACGTCTACTGTTCCTGGGGATGGTTCTGAACACAGAACAGAAAAAAGTGTTTCTCCCGGAGGAGAAATCCAAGGAGCTGTTATCTCTAGTCAGAGGCCTCCTGAAACCAAAACAGGTGTCGGTGCATCATTGCACGCGAGTCCTGGGAAAAATGGTAGGTTCCTACGAAGCAATTCCATTCAGCAGGTTCCATGCAAGGACCTTTCAGTGGGAACTGTTGGACAAGTGGTCCGGATCGCATCTTCAGATGCATCGGCTGATAACCCTGTCTCCAAGGACCAGGGTGTCTCTGCTGTGGTGGCTGCAGAGTGCCCATCTTCAAGAGGGCCGCAGATTCGGCATACAGGACTGGGTCCTGGTGACCATGGATGCCAGCCTTCGAGGCTGGGGGGCAGTCACACAGGGAAGAAACTTCCAAGGACTATGGTCAAGCCAGGAGACTTCCCTACACATAAATATTCTGGAACTGAGGGCCATTTACAATGCCCTAAGTCAGGCAAGACCCCTGCTTCAAAACCAGCCGGTACTGATCCAGTCAGACATCACGGCGGTCGCCCATGTAAACCGACAGGGCGGCACAAGAAGCAGGATGGCGAGGGCAGAAGCCACAAGGATTCTCCGATGGGCGGAAAATCACGTGTTAGCACTGTCAGCAGTGTTCATTCCGGGAGTGGACAACTGGGAAGCAGACTTCCTCAGCAGGCACGACCTCCACCCGGGAGAGTGGGGACTTCATCCAGAAGTCTTCCAGCTGATTGTAAACCGTTGGGAACGGCCACAGGTGGACATGATGGCGTCCCGCCTCAACAAAAAGCTAGAAAGATATATTGCGCCAGGTCGAGAGACCCTCAGGCAATAGCTGTGGACGCTCTAGTGACACCGTGGGTGTACCAGTCGGTTTATGTGTTCCCTCCTCTTCCTCTCATACCCAAGGTACTGAGGATAATAAGAAGAGGAGTAAGAACTATACTCATTGTTCCAGATTGGCCAAGAAGAGCTTGGTACCCAGAACTGCAAGAAATTATCTCAGAGGACCCATGGCCTCTGCCGCTCAGACAGGACCTGCTGCAGCAGGGGCCCTGTCTGTTCCAAGACTTACCGCGGCTGCGTTTGACGGCATGGCGGTTGAACGCCGGATCCTGAAGGAAAAGGGCATTCCGGAGGAAGTCATCCCTACGCTGATTAAAGCTAGGAAAGAAGTGACCGCAAACCATTATAACCGCATATGGCGAAAATATGTGGCGTGGTGTGAGGCCAGGAAGGCCCCAACGGAGGAATTTCAGCTGGGCCGTTTTCTGCACTTCCTTCAACGTGGTGTTGAGTTTCTTAAAATCACATTGGTTTGAACCACTAAAAACCGTGGATCTGAAATATCTCACGTGGAAGGTGGTTATGTTATTGGCCTTGCCTTCTGCCAGGCGAGTATCAGAATTGGCGGCTTTGTCTTGTAAAAGCCCTTATTTGATTTTCCATATGGATAGGGCAGAATTGAGGACTCGTCCCCAGTTTCTTCCAAAGGTGGTGTCAGCGTTTCACCTGAACCAGCCTATTGTGGTGCCTACGGCTACTAGGGACTTGGAGGACTCCAAGTTGCTAGACGTTGTCAGGGCACTGAAAATATATGTTACCAGAACGGCTAGAGTCAGAAAATCTGACTCGCTGTTTATCCTGTATGCACCCAACAAGCTGGGTGCTCCTGCTTCTAAGCAGACTATTGCTCGCTGGATCTGTAGTACGATTCAGCTTGCACATTCTGCGGCTGGACAGCCGCATCCTAGATCCGTGAAAGCCCATTCTACGAGGAAGGTGGGTTCTTGGGCGGCTGCCCGAGGGGTCTCGGCTTTACAACTTTGCCGAGCTGCTACTTGGTCGGGGTCAAACACATTTGCAAAATCTACAAGTTTGATACCCTGGCTGAGGAGGACCTAGAGTTTGCTCATTCGGTGCTGCAGAGTCATCCGCACTCTCCTGCCTGTTTGGGAGCTTTGGTATAATCCCCATGGTCCTTACGGAGTCCCCAGCATCCACTAAGACGTCAGAGAAAATAAGATTTTACTCACCGGTAAATCTATTTCTCGTAGTCCGTAGTGGATGCTGGGCGCCCATCCCAAGTGCGGATTGTCTGCAATACTTGTATATAGTTATTGTTTAACTAAAGGTTTATTGGTGAGAGCCATCTGTTGAAAGGCTCAGTTATTTTTCATACTGTTAACTGGTTATAGTATCACGTGTTATATGGTGTGATTGGTGTGGCTGGCATGAGTCTTACCCGGGATTCCAAATCCTTCCTTATTGTGTCAACTCTTCCGGGCACAGTATCCTAACTGAGGTCTGGAGGAGGGTCATAGGGGGAGGAGCCAGTGCACACCAGGTAGTCCTAAATCTTTCTTAGTTGTGCCCAGTCTCCTGCGGAGCCGCTATTCCCCATGGTCCTTACGGAATCGCCAGCATCCACTACGGACTACGAGAAATAGATTTACCGGTGAGTAAAATCTTATTTTTTCTGTGCTTCTCGTAGAAACAGTCTTGTGTGGAGCTTAACCACACTACTTTGAATATTTTTATTTTTAATCTTTTTTTCTTTCTTCTACTTTTGAAATTTTTTGCTCACAGCACATCCCTTCCCAGTTTCTGTAAAAACTTGGGTCCGGGATAGTGGCGCTGCACGGAGCAGCGCATGGCGTGTCGGTCCTCACAAAGAGCACCCTCACAGCCACACGCAGTTCATTCCCTGACTGCTGCTACAGCTGGACGGAGCTTACAGATAGAAGCCCCGTCACAGCCATTTCTTCTGGAGTCAGGTATGCTGGGGGTATGGGGCGGTCAGCGCACGCTGCCGCCCCACTGTGTGGGGACAAGGTTCACTGAGCTCTCGCTGCGCCCGCACCCGCCTCTCCTGACAGGCCGCCCCGGCAACCGCTCCGAGCAACGCCGCCTCCACCGCTGAGACCCGCCGGCTGTTGCTCTCACCCGCCGCTCACAACCGCTGGCCGCCGCTGTAGGACCGCGCTCCATTACAGCGCTCCCCGGCTCCCTGCACCCTAATTGCGCTGGGAGTGAGATACCCGCGTCCCGGTAATTCCCGCTCAGACAGCGGTACACGGGCAACGGGGGAGGGAGCAGGAGGGGGGGCGATGACATTAGCGGAGGGCTGCATAAGGGGGGTGACATTGATGAAATAGGCTGTTAAGCCTATATTACAGGGTTGGCTACACTTGTTACATATACCCTGCACTGTGAGGCATGGTGGCCATTTTAATCTTGCTTCCTGTCTTCCAGTTTGTGATTCCAGAACGTTCCTGTACTACATATCTCTACTCCACCGGAGGCGCAGGGCTGTTGGTGGGAATTTGGGATCAGTTTCATATAGTCCTGGCCACGTGCACTACACGTTGCTATATATATATATATATATATATATATAAATATATATCCAGGTTGAATTATAAAAAAAAATTGGCTAAAATTACCTTCAGGTTGTGTGTATATAATGTGTATAAGGTGTATATGAAACCTAAATGCATTCTGTGCTTAGACTTAGGTCCCATCACCATGATATCTCATTATGGTATGCAATTATTCCAAAATACGGAAAATCCAAAATACCTCTGGTCCCAAGCATTTTGGATAAGGGCTACTCAACCTGTATGTGTGTGTGTGTGTGTGTGTGTGTGTGTGTGTGTGTGTGTGTGTGTATATAGATATAGATATATATAGATATATATCTATTTAGATATATGTAGATATATCACCTTAGTACTATTTACTGAGCCGTGCAGGTTGTCTGTCTTTGTATGTTGTATTGTCTGTCTGCATAATGAGTAAGGCACCGGCAAAACCAAAAAAGCACTGCCATGTCTGTCAGAATGTGTTACCGGATGGATCTACCACATGTACCGTATGTTTTGTGGATTCAGCTACAGATACAATCCCTGCTCCGCTGTTTAAGCCGGTTTCATCCCCGGACCCTCCATGGGCTATGCTAGCAGATGTCATGGCTGGTTTGCAATCAGAATTGGCCGCCGCTTGACAGGAGCGGGAAGCGGCAAGATCTGAGTCTAGGGTGAGACCGCTAGGACTACCGGAGGGGTCTCAGCCTTGCCAACGGCCTAAGTCCATTTTGGGTAGTAGGGATAAATTTACTTTGTCTTATGATTTACCAGTTTCTGCTATGTTGCATTCTGAGGATTCTATGCCAGACCTCACTGCGCAAGATGAGCATGAGGAAGGCGAATTGGACCAGCAGTCCGATAGTGAAGATTTTGACAGTCCGGGCATTGATAATCTCATCAGAGCGGTACGTCAGTCTCTGAGGTTTACAGAATCTGAGGAGCCTCTGACAAATGATGAAGTCGTCTTTGCTAAACGACAGAGGACTCCGATGTGTTTTCCTATTTCGGAATCTCTTAATAAGATGTTACTGGAAACACGAAAGAATCCGGATAAACGGTTTTCTATACCTCGCAGATTTAAGTCTAGTTACCCGTTTCCGGAGTCTGTGACAGCTACATGGGAGAATCCGCCATTGGTGGATTTGTCTGTGTCTAAACTTACAAAGAAATTAACTATACCAGTACCAACGGCTACTACGCTTAAAGACCCTTCAGACCGTAAAATAGAAGCTATGCTAAAATCCATGTATGTAGCAGCAGGAGTGTTGCTTAGACCTGGGTTGGTTGGCATTTGGGTAACTAAGGCGCTCATGGTATGGATAACAGAGCTCAAGTCTGCCCTACATGACGATCACCTCGTACTTCTCGCTGATCAAATCTGGGAAGCTGCTGATTATCTATGTACAGCTTCTACTGACGTCTGTCAGCTCACTTCTCGCCTTTCATCGTCGCTTGTTGCAGCACGACGAGCAATCTGGCTGCGCTCTTGGCAAGCGGAGGTCAAAAGAGGTATAGAGGCGTTACCTTACGGTGGCGAGAAGTGGTTTGGTCCTGAATTGGACAAATGGATTGCTGAGGCCACAGGTGGTAAGTCTGTTTTCTTACCATTGCCTCCAACGGCGCCTAGGCGGAAATACTCGGGCCCGGCGTTCAAATCATTTCGGCCTAAGCCCTTTCGAGGTCATGGTAGGGGACCAGCCACGGCCGGTAGACTAGGTCGAGGGCGTGGTTTCCAACAAACCAACGGCAGTCGTCAAGACGCTAAGGTCACCAACAAGCCAGTGGCATGACGGACTCCCAGCCCATCTTGGATCTCCAGTTGTGGGAGCAAGCATTCAGACGTTCCATTTGGCATGGTTCCAGACGTCCACAGATGGGTGGATCCGCAATTTAGTGCTCAAAGGTTACAAAATAGAGTTCGACTGTCTCCCACCACTGTGGTTTTTCAAGACAGTACTGCCTGTGTCGGACGACAAACGGGCGGTTCTCCAACTTGCCATTCAATCCCTGCTGGATTCAGCAGTTTTGATTCCGGTCCCTGTACAACAACAAGGTCAGGGTTATTATTCCAGTCTGTTTGTGGTACCAAAGCCGGATGGCTCGGTCAGGCCAATATTGAACTTAAAGGGTCTCAATCAGTACGTCACTTAATACAGATTCAAGATGGAATCTCTGCGGTCAGTAATTGCAGGTTTAGAGCCACAGGAATTCATGATTGCGCTGGATCTCAAAGATGCGTATTTGCACATTCCGATTTGGCCACCTCATCAGAGGTTCTTGCGGTTTGCAATACGGCAGAACCATAACCAGTTTCAGGCTCTACCGTTTGGCCTCTCGTCAGCGCCTCGGGTATTCACCAAAGTGATGTCTGTGATGATAGCTCATCTCAGATTCCTGGGAGTGATAATAGTTCCGTACTTGGACGATCTGCTCATCAAAGCTCCGTCTCAACAGATGCTTCTCCAACATGCGTTGCTAACGTACAATGTACTAGTTCAGCACGGTTGGATTGTCAACTTCAAGAAATCACATCTGATTCCGTCTCAAGGACTGCAATTCCTAGGTATGATTCTCGATACGGTAAATCTAAGAATTTACCTACCAGAACAGAAAGTACAGATTATTCGTCATCTGGTACAATTAGTGCTCAAGCCACGCACAGTCTCGGTACATTTGTGCATTCGCCTCTTAGGCACAATGGTGGTGGCTTTCGAAGCGCTTCAGTTCGGAAGATTTCACTCACGTCCTTTTCAACTGGATGTGCTCGCACAGTGGTCGGGCTCGCATCTGCAGATTTACCGCAGGGTGAGGTTGTCGCCATGGGCCAGGGTATCTCTACTCTGGTGGCTCAATGTACACAATCTGACCGCAGGGAAACAGTTCGGCGCCTGGAATTGGATAATTCTAACGACGGATGCGAGTCTCAGAGGTTGGGGAGCTGTAGTTCAAAATTGTCAGCTCCAGGGTCTCTGGGCGGCTCACGAAAGATTGCGGTCTATAAATGTCCTGGAACTCTGGGCAATTTACAATGCGCTGCGACAAGCAGTGCACATTCTTCGGTCTCAGCCTGTCCAGGTGCAGTCGGACAATGCGACGGCGGTCGCATACATCAACAAACAAGGAGGAACGAGAAGCCGCATGGCAATGCGGGAAGTAGCTCGAATCCTCAATTGGGCCGAGCGTCACCAAGTGATGTTATCGGCAGTGTTCATTCCGGGAGTGGACAACTGGGAGGCGGATTATCTCAGCCGTTAGGATTTTCATCCAGGAGAATGGGCATTACATCCAGAAGTGTTTCACATGTTGGCCCAGAGGTGGGGTTACCCTCAAGTGGACCTGATGGCATCTCGCCACAATCCTCAAATGCCCCAGTATGTGTCCAGAACGCGAGATCCAAAGGCTGTGGCGGTGGATGCTCTCACCGTCGCATGGCCGTACAGCCTCGTGTACCTGTTTCCACTGTTTCTGCTGCTCCCTCTGTTGCTAAAACAGATCTAAAGAGAGTCCGCCACAGTCATACTAGTGGCGCCTCATTGGCCTCGGAGAGCTTGGTTCTCAGATCTCCGAGGACTACTCGCAGACTAGCATTGGCCGATCCCACTTCGTCCGGACCTGTTACAACAGGGTCCGTTCCTATACCCCGATTTAGCGCGGCTGCGTTTGACGGGATTGCTGTTGAGACCGCCCTCTTGAGAGAGGGCATTCCAGAATCTGTTATACCAACCATGTTACGTGCTAGGAAGCCAGTTACGGCAGCTCATTATTACAGAATTTGGCGTGCCTATATAGGTTGGGGTGAAGCTCGGAAGTTTCCGACATCATCTTTCAAGTTATCCCGTCTTTTGTTATTTCTACAGACGGGGCTGGATGGAGGACTGCGTTTATCTACCCTAAAAGTGCAGGTATCTACTTTGTCAATTTACTTTCAAAGATGATTGGCTCTATTGCCGTCTGTACACACTTTTCTGCAAGGTGTCCTCAGAGTACAGCTTCCATTCATTCCACCTACAGCGCCATGGGACTTGAATCTTTTTTTAGATTTCTTACAGTCTTCATATTTTGAACCCTTACACCAAGTGGATATTAAGTTTCTCGCTTGGAAAACAATTTTCCTACTAGCCTTGACTTCGGCAAGGCGTGTTTCCGATTTGGGTGCCTTGTCATGCAAGCCACCGTATTTGGTGTTTCATGATGACAGAGCGGAACTTCGGACGAATCCCGCTTTCCTACCAAAGGTAGTGTCATCTTTTCACATCAATCAACCAATAGTGGTTCCTGTGTTGACAGGAAATTCTGGAACCTTGGATGTGGTACGCGCATTAAGCGTTTATGTATCCCGAACGTCTACAGTTCGTAAGACGGATACGTTGTTTGTTCTGTATGATGCTGCCAAGATGGGTTGGCCAGCTTCTAAGCAGACCTTATGCAGATGGATTAAACTGACCATAGGTCAGGCTTACCTTCATGCTATGTTACAGCCGCCTACATCAGTAACAGCTCATTCCACACGTTCTGTGGGAACTTCATGGGCAGCTGGTCGTGGGCTTCTACGACGCAGCATTGCCGTGCGGCTACATGGTCATTAGTGCACACGTTTGTGCGCTTTTACAAGTTTGATACGTTTGCGGCATCAGCATCTAGCTTTGGCCGCCTAGTGTTGCAGGTGCCAAACTGCTCTCCCGCCCACAGCGGAAGCTTTGGTACGTCCCAAGAGTACTCCAGTGACCCCTAGTGGATAAAAAAGAAAATAGGATTTTGGTACTTACCAGGTAAATCCTTTTCTTTGAATCCATAGGGGGCACTGGACGCCCACCCAGAGCAGTTTTACCTAGTTTGCTGTAAGTACAGGGAATCGTATGGTAACACATTCTCACCGACTGGTTCAAGTTTCAAGTTCTATCGGTTATTGTGCCAACTGTTTACTTGTCAGTCACGTTATGTGTCAACTTTATTGTTGTCCGTTCTGTTATATGTAATTCTCCTTTGTCAACCTCTCTATTGCTTTTTACACATTACGGCAGACAACGTCCTCCTTTTTACACATTACAGCAGACAGCGCCCCCGTTTTTACACATTATGGCAGACATTGTCCCCTTTTTACACATTACGGCACACATCGTCCCCCTTTTTACACATTACGGCAGACTGCGTCCCCTTTTTACACATTACGGCACACATCGTCCCCCTTTTTACACATTACGGCAGACTGCGTCCCCTTTTTACACATTACGGCAGACAGCATCCCTTTTTTTTACACATTACGGCAGACAGTCCCTACACCCCTATCCCTCCCCTAAACCCATATTGTAGTTTTTAACTCAGCTGCCTCCCCACCCCTAAACCTATATGGCAGCTTAAGCAGTGAGGGGCCTGCTGGACAGGGGGTTTACCTGTTTGTCACAGTGGCAGACGATCCCCGCTGTCCGATGATCCGCGCTGCTGCTGCCTGGAGTCACTGCTGATGTGGCCTCTCCTGCTCCCGCTCGCTGGCCGCCGCTTCTTCTCCTCACTCAGCCGCCGCTCCTGCTCACTGCAGTGCCCGCCCCCCGTGCCGCCCAGCGCGCACATGGTAACAGAGGAAATCACGGTCAGCTGACCCTGTGACGTGACCGGGATTTCCTCAGCAGCGCCGCGTCTGAGAGCAGTGCAATGACAAGCGGCCTGTCGGGCCGCTTGTCATTGCAGTCTGGTGGGGCACAGTGGGCCAGGCACGATCGGGCCGCCTGTTGCCCACCCCTATACTAGAGGATGCTGGGACTCCGTAAGGACCATGGGATAGACTGGCTCCACAGGAGAAATGGGCACTTTAAGAAAGACTTTGACTCTGGGTGTGCACTGGCTCCTCCCTCTATGCCCCTCCCCCAGACCTCAGTTTGAGACTGTGCCCAGAGGAGATGGGTGCACGGTAGATGCTAGAATCAAGTGGGCTAAGGGACCTTTTCCGTAAGGGGGAGGAGTTACGACACAAGGGGGAGGAGCTAGGCCAGCGGGATAGTTCCTCTACTATCCACGCCACCAACTATTACCTTTAGTAATTAGGTGGTGAGCGCGCGAGGGTACTTTTCAGGTACCCTGTTCGCCCGTAGCTCCTCCCCCTGGTTACGTAGCTCCTCCCCTCAATACGTCACAAGGTCCCTTCAGCCCCTCCGATATAGAACCAACCATGGGTGCACAAGAAAGAAGGCTTCAAAGGCGGCAGAAGACTTTGTGAGCTTCACTGAGGTAACGCACAGCATTGCAGCTGTGCGCCATTGCTCCCATACACCTCACACACTCCGGTCACTGTAAGGGTGCAGGGGGGCGCCCTGGGCAGCAATATAAACCTCTCCTATGGCAATAAGAGATATATACATGTACAGTTGGGCACTGTACATGTATATAAAAGAGCCCCCGCCATGTTTTACATATTTTGAGCGGGACAGAAGCCCACCGCCGAGGGGGCGGTGCTTCTCCCTCAGCACTCACCAGCGCCATTTCTCTCCACAGCACAGCGCTGAGAGGATTCTTCCCGGACTCTCCCCTGCTTACAGACGGTGATGGTGGGTTTTCAAGAGGGGGGGGGGGGGCACATAATTGGCGGTATACAGGTGTTTCAGCGCTATTGGAAGGAACATACTGTGTTTCTCTTTCATCCACTAGGGGACACTGGCGTCCTATACAGTAGGGGGTGTGAAGCTTGCAACCGGAGGTGTGGCACAATCTAAAATTAGCATGGTCTGCACAGCCGGTTCCTCCCCCTTCACATCCCTAATCCCTCAGTTTGGAAAATTGTACCAAAGAGGTACAAGCACAAGAAGGGAGCTTTTGTTCCCATGAAGATTTATTTGTTTATTTTTATTTATTTTTTCTCTTTTATACTGACCCAATCCCTCCTAACTAAAGGGAGGGTGCAGGTTTTAAACGTAAAGATGGTAAATGCCCGATCCCACCTAAATGAAAGGGGGTGCAGGCTTTACCAGGCGAAAAGGCTGCGTTCCCCTAATAAAAGGGGGACAAAGTTCTGGATTGGAGACAATGATCCTGCTGAAGGGGTCTGCATCTCTTTAAAAGCACCAACCGTGAGTACTGGTCGTTTTAAAATGGCCCCGCAGGAGTTGAAGTAGCATTAGGTTTTTTTTCTTTTTTTTTTCTTTAATTTCCCTAGGGGGCTTTATTAGATCCTCATTGTGTAGAGGACTGATCCCCGTAATGTGGATAGAAAGATTAGCTCCCCACAGCGGCGTTAAGGCAGCGATCGCAGTGTGAGGCGGGCCGGGATCCCTTCAGCAGCGCAGCCCTCCCTGTCAGTCCACACAGAGAGAGGCGCCGCTACGGGACCCGATGAGAGCAGTCCCGGCGCGCTGGCCAGCAGGAGATCGTAACCGCGTGCCTGAGCGGATTCAGCCGCCGGAGGAGGGGAGAGACAGAGAGATGCTGCAGTGAGAAGCGGCTGAGGTGATTCCCTCAGCCGCGGGAAGGGGCTCCATAGCGCGCAGACAGGGCGGCCACTACGGCAAGTAGGGCTCCTTTCTGCATTGATGTACCGTAAGCAGGGCAAAAGGAGTGTAGACAGGGGGGCTCACCGGAGGTAGTTCCCCCTCATAAATGAAGTGTCCAGAACTTTTAATTGGCGGCCATCTTAAAATTCAGAGGCAGGCGCCAGAAAAACTGTGGAGCATGGAGTGAACCTCTCTCCTGTTATACATAAATAGTGAGACAACGCCCTCTACTGGTGAAATGTTATAATGCGGATCCTGAAATATAAATAGGATTATGATTTCTTTTCAAAGGTACTCTATTACAAAGAGCCTACAGAAAATACTAAAAGGCAAGTGAAGCCAACTCTAACACCGTAGCTGACTTACAGTTGGGTGTGTGGCGGTTACAAGTCGGATGGTGTAAAGACAAAATAAATAAATCTTTTGTTTCCGCCATATATCACAGTCTTTCTCTACCTAGTTTAAAGGGTGAAAGCGCTGCGACACAGTCTGGTAAGGGGTTTTTAGTCAACATGTCTAATACACCAACCAAGACCTCCAAAAGCCCATTAGGTTTGCAGGTAACGAAAAGAGCACGCGAATGGCAGCTCCGGGGTGTGCGCTTCCTGCTTCGACAAGGACGCTCCACCTGGGAGCAGTGCTCCTTCTAGGTCAGGGAAAGATAACCCTGCAGATGGAATCTTTAATGAGATGAGGAATCCCACACGCAACAATTAGGGCTGTGGGATTTCTCATCAGGTTAACGCCTACCGCACAAGCAGTAACCAAGGTGTGCAGGGCGGTTTAAGGTCCTCTTCCTCTTGTACCGTAAGCAGGACTGGAAGAGGGTCTTCTCATTGATACAAAGGAAGGTGAGTTAATTGAATTTAACCTAGAAGCCGACTTTCCAAAAGAGGACACGGCAATCTCAGGTCTTGATTTTGTAATCGAAACAATGACGGAGATCCTACATGGTAAGGTAGAATAAGTAAAGGAGCCAGAACATTCAAATGGCTCAAATCCCAAAAGTCGCTTTCAGCAGCGTTTCCCATTCCTAAATCCCTCCAATCTCAGATGGAGGAGGCTTGGAAGCAACCTGACAAACTCTTTAAAGTTTCCCAACAGGGTTTCCAGTAACTTATCCCCTACCTAAGGGTGTAATGGATAAGTGGGAGACTCCGCCGGTTGTGGATGTTTTCCTAGGACGGTTGCCGGAAAGGACAATCTTACCATTACCTAATGTAACGACCTTAAGAGGTTGACACAGCTTTAAAGTCAATTTTTGTAGCAGGTGCAGCACAGAAACCTACGGTTGTCTGCGCTTCGGTTAACAAGACCATGGGAGCATGGTCTGGACGTATAGTACAGGCTATTGAGGGGGAAAATGGCTTGGAAGAAATTATCCAATGGGCGGAGCATATTCAAGATATTCGCAGGATGGCATCGCGCATCTCTGCATCAGCCATATCGACTAGACGGACAGAGAATGGCGTGGAGACTCTGGCACCAAGGGGCGGTAGAATCCTTTCCCTTGGAGGGTGAGATGCTTTTCGGTCCAGAGTTGAACAAGTGGATTTCGCAAACTACAGCAGGGACGTCCACTTTTCTGTCTACTCCTTATACTAGAGCCACCCCACAAGTTAGGAGAGGTTATTTGAGACCAGCGTGTAATAGATCGCAGTACTTGCAAGCCCGAGGAAGAAATTTCGGTACTCAAGTGCGTGGGGGCGGAGGTAGAGGCTGCTTTCAGGCAGCAGCCAGAAAGCAGGATAAAACTGCTGACAAGACCATGGCAGGACGGTCTCCCGGCTCACCTGGGATCCCCCTTGATGGGCGAAAGTCTGGGAGGTTTTCGGGACATCTGGGTCTACACCTCACCAGAACTTTGGATAAACGACCTAATCTCTCTACAGACTGGATTTACCACAGAGACTTAGAGTCAGTTTTTTACAAGGGGATTGCCTCGGTGCCCTCAGAAAGCAAAGGCGTTCCTGCTAGCAACTGAAATATTGCTACGGTCAGAGGTCATTATTCCGGTTCCCGCCTCTCAGAGAGGAACGGTTTTCTAATCCAATCTTTTTGTCGTGCCAAGACCAGTAGGGACAATCAGGCCGATACTCAATTTAAAAGTTTTAAACCGGTTTATAAGGGTATACATATTCTAGCTGGAATCAATCCAGTCGATCATTGCAGGCTTAGAACATGCATATCTGCATATCCCAATCGGGGCCCTTAACCAGACTTACTTGTGGTTCGCACTGCTGACGGATCACTCCCAATTCAGTGCCATTGCCGTTCTGTCTCTCATCGGCCCCAAGAATCTTTACCGAAGATCATGGCAATCATCGTTGCAGAATCGGGACTATTGAGGGTCAGGATTAGCCTTATCTAGACGACATGCTAATCAAGGCATCCTCTCGAGAACAGTTGATCAGGGATGTTCAGACATCTCATCCATTTCTCATTCAACATGGGTGGATTGTGAATTTCCAAAGATCCAACCTCATGCCAACTCAACGGATTCAGTTCCTCGGTCTCATCTTGGACACGGTACAATTGAGAGTATTCCTACCAGAGAACAAGGTGCAGAACCTACAGAGATTAGTGGCTCAGGTACTGAGCTCACAAACGTTTTTTCTACACCTCTGTGTGTCATTTCTCGGGAAGACGGTGGCGTCTTTCGAAGCTCCCCAGCACGGCAGACTTCATTCCCGACCATTACAGAGGGACCTCATTGCTCAGTGAGCAGGGTCACACTGGTTTCTACATCGAAGAATCTGACGTCCACCGCGCATACGCACCTTATTACATTGGTGGTCGTTGCACATGAATCTCGCAACAGGCAAGGGATTCGGCATTTGGGATTAGAGGATCCTGACAACAGACGCCAGTCTCAGAGTTTGGGGTGCCGTCTTAGAGGAGTATCCGTTTCAGAGCAGATGGACGCTACTGGAGAGCAGCCTACCCATAAACATTTGCGAACTAAGAGCAGTTTACAATGTGCTTTCCTTAATTAAAGAAGAAGTCATGGGTCAACAAGGCAGTCGGACAATGTCACGACGACGGCATACATAAACCGTCAAAGATGAACAAGGAACGGGATGGCGTTAAAGGAAGCCACAAACATCTTGTGGGCAGAAAGGTGAAAGATCATCCTCTCGGCAGTGTTCATTCCAGGTGTGGAATACTTGGAAGTAGATTATCTCAATCACCAGGACATGTATCCGGGAGAGTGGTGCCTCCATCCACGGATTTTCGACATGGTGGTGAAGAAAAGGGGTCTACCTCAAGTCGACCTAATAGCATCTCGGCAATAACATCAGCTGCCCAGATGTGTGTCCAGGATAAGTGATCCAGCAGAAGGAGTGAACGCATTAACTCTTCCTTGGTGTTACAGGAAGGTTTACATTTTCCCACTTTTCCAACTCATACCCAGGGTTCTGAAAAGGGTTAAATGAGAACGAGTGTGGGCGATTATAATCGCACCAGATTGGCCCCCGCAGTAGTGCTGCTCAGGCCTGCGAGAGTTACTAGCGGAAGATCCTTGACGGTTACCTCAGAGAGAGAACCTGCTATCTCAGGGACCGTTTCAACACCCAGACCTGGACGGGCTGCGTTTAAAGGCGTGGCGGTTGAAACCCGGATCTTAAAAGACAGAGGGACACCAAGAACGGCCATTCATACGATGATTGCCGCTAGGAAACCGGTCAAATCCATACAAGGAAGAGGTACTTGGACTGGTGTCAAGAATGTGGGTGGAATTCGACGAACTTCCACTTATCTAAGCTTTTACTTTTCCTTCCGGCCGGCCTAGAGTTAGGTCTGCGGATCTCTGAAGGTTCAAGTGTCGCCTCTTGCCATCCCTTTTCAACAGCGGTTGGCATTCTTGCCAGAGGTTCAACCCTTTTTATAGGGGGTTCTAAGGATAAAGCCCTCTTTTTCGTCCTCCCACTGCACCATGGGATCTAACTTTGGTGTTAAAACGAAAAGCACTGTTTGCGCAGTTAGCGAGAACAGATCTGAAATATCTCTCTTGGAAGGTAACATTGTTGCTGGCCTTGGCTTCGGCTGGGCGGCTTTCTAAGTTAGGAGCCTTATCGTTTAAGAGTCCTTTGTATTTAAATATTTTTCATGAAGATCGAGCTGAAGTCCGTACAAGGGCGGATTTCCTTCCTAAGGTTGTTTCAGGGTTTCCTGTAAACCAGCAAATTGTGGTCCCATCTTTCCCTTGTCTCGCGGATGGGGATGTGTCCTTGGATTTTATTTGAGCTTTGCGGGTGTACGTACACGGTACGTCATCTTTCAGGAAGTCGGACATTTGTTTGTCCTTTATATGGGCCAAAGAAGTTTTGGCCGGCTTCTAAGCAGTTTTTAGATTTGCCATTCGGCAAGCTTATATTTCCTGTGGTACACAGGTTCCGGTACAAACGGTTGCTCATACTACCCGATTGGTGGGTGCCTCCGTGGCGGCTGCCAGAGGTTTTTCTACCACTTAACCTTGCAGAGCGGCGACGTGGTCCTCAGTCCACAGGTTCGCGAATGTTTAAAAGTTTGATACCTTTGCGTCCGAAGATTCTAAGTTTGGACGTTTGGTTAAGCAGGCCACATACAGCACTCCCTCCCTGGGGGATAACTTTGGTACGTCCCCTACTGTATAGGACTCCAGTGTCCCCTAGTGGATGAAAGAGAAAAGAGGATTTTGGTACTTGCCGATAAATCCATTTCTCTGAATCCTCTAGGGGACACTGGATGCCCGCCTCGGTGCTGTCCGTCTACTGGGTTCACATTTCCTGTTCAAAGGACTCTTGTGACTCACGTAGTTAGTCCCTGGACTTTGCCAAACAAGGTCATAGGATCAAATCACATTGTGGCTCTGTGCCTAATATGGATTTTACAAAGTTTGTCCAAACAGCGTTGATTTTCAAGTTAGAAGTTATTGGATGCTGTTTGGTAGGTTGAACGTTTCGGTTCCTCGCCTTGTGCTCAAGTGTCATGTCCTATTCTCTAAGTCAAATTTTCCAAACTGAGGGATGAGGGATGTGAAGGGGGAGGAACCGGCTGTGCAGACTATGCTAATTTTAGATTGTGCCACACCTCCGGTTGCAAGCTTCATACCCCCTACTGTATAGGACTTCAGTGTCCCCTAGAGGATTCCGAGAAATGGATTTATCGGTAAGTACCAAAATCCTCTTTTTTTTTTTTTTTTTTTTTTTCCTGGGTTATAGCGCTGGGGTGTGTGCTGGCATACTCTCTGTCTCTCCAAAGGGCCTAGGGGGAACCTGTCTTCAGAAAAGAGATTCCCTGTGTGTGTGTGCAGTGTCTGTACGTGTGTGTCGACATGTTTGACGCTGAAGGCTCACCTAAGGAGGAGGGTGAGTGCATGAATGTCAGGTAGCTGTCGGCAGCGTTGACACCGGACTGGATGGATAAGTGGAATGTCTTGAGTGCTAATGTAAATGTATTACACAAGAGATTAGACAAGGCTGAGGCTAGGGAACAGGCAGGTAGTCAGACCATGCCTGTCCCAGTGGCACCGGGACCTTCCGGGTCTCGGAAGCGCACATTATCCCAAATCACTGACACGGATACCGACACGGATTCAGATTCCTGTGTCGATTATGAGGATGCAAAATTACAGCCAAAAGTGGCTAAGGGTATTCGTTATATGATTATTGCTATAAAAGACGTTTTACATATCACAGAGGAACCCCCTGTCCCTGACACGAGGGTACACATGTATAAAGAGAGAAAGCCTGAGGTCACCTTTCCGTCCTCATATGAGCAAAGCGAATTGTGCGAAAAGGCTTGGGAATCTCCAGACAGGATTCTTATGGCGTATCCCTTCCCACAAAAGGACAGGATACGGTGGGAATCTTCGCCTAAGGTGGACAAGGCTTTAACGCGCTTATCAAAAAAGGTAGCACTGCCATCACAAGATACGGCTACCCTCAAAGATGCTGCTGATCGCAAGCAGGAAGTTACCATGAAGTCCATTTACACGCATTCTGGTACTATTATTAGGCCGGCTATAGCATCGGCCTGGGTTTGTAGTGCTGTCGCAGCATGGACTGATTCCCTGTCAGCAGAGATTGAAACTCTGGATAAGGATACCATTTTGATGACCCTAGGGCATGTAAAAGATGCTGCCTTATATATGAGGGATGCTCAAAGAGACATCTGTTTACTAAGCTCTAGAATTAATGCTATATCTATTTCTGCTAGGCGACTCTTGTGGACCCGGCAGTGGACAGGGGATGCCGACTCAAAACGGCATATGGTGTTGTTGCCTTACAAGGCGGAAGAGTTGTTTGGAGAAGGCCTCTCGGACCTTGTCTCTACTGCTAAGGCAGGTAAATCGAATTTTTTGCCTTATGTTCCCCCGCAACCTAAGAAGGCGCCTCATTATGAAATGCAGTCCTTTCGTTCAAATAAAGGCAAAAAGGTACGGGGATCGTCCTTTCTTGCCAGAGTAAGAGCAAGGGGAAGAAGCTGCACATAGCTAGTTCCCAGGAGCAGAAGTCCTTCCCGTGCGTCGGCAAAATCCACCGCATGACGCTAGGGCTTCCCTGGTGGAGTCAGCTCAAGTGGGGGCATGTCTTCGATTTTTCAGCCACATCTGGGTTCACTCCTGGGTGGATCCCTGGGCACTAGAGATTGTTTCTCAGGGATACAGGCTGGAAATTCAAAGAGGTGCCTCCTCGCCGGTTTTTCAAGTCGGCTCTGCCAGCTTCTCCTTCAGAGAGGGAGTTGGTGTTAAATGCAATTCAAAATTTGTATCTTCAACAGGTGATAGTCAAGGTTCCCCTTCTGCAACAACGAAAGGGGTATTACTCAACCCTGTTTGTGGTACCGAAACCGGACGGTTCGGTCAGACCCATTTTGAATTTAAAATCCCTGAACCTGTACTTAAAAAAAGTTCAAGTTCAAGATGGAATCGCTCAGAGCGGTCATCGCCAGCCTGGAGCGGGGGATTGGATGGTTTCCCTAGACATAAAGGATGCATACCTTCATGTTCCGATATTTCCTCCTCATCAGGCGTTCCTGAGATTTGCGGTACAGGTCTGTCATTACCAATTTCAGACGTTGCAGTTTGTGCTTTCCACGGCCCGAGGCTTTTTACCAAGGTAATGGCAGAGATGTTGGTGCTCCTGCGCAAGCAGGGTGTCACAATTATCCCGTACTTGGATGATCTCCTCATAAAGGCGAGATCTCGAGAGAAGTTACTGGACAGCGTATCACTGTCTGTGAAGACGTTACAGCAACACGGCTGGATTCTCAATATTCCGAAGTCACAGCTGGTTCCGACAATGCGTCTGACCTTTTTGGGCCTGATTCTGGACACAGACCAGAAAAAGGTTTTTCTTCCGATGGAAAAGGCTCAGGAGCTCATGGCTCTGGTCAAGAACCTATTGAAGCCAAAAAAGGTTTCAGTGCATCACTGCACGCGTATCCTGGGGAAGATGGTGGCATCTTACGAGGCCATCCCCTTCGGCAGGTTCCATGCGAGGACTTTTCAATGGGACCTACTGGACAAGTGGTCTGGGTCTCATTTACAAATGCATCAAAGGATCATTCTGTCTCCCAGAGCCAGGGTATCTCTCTCCTATGGTGGCTACACAGTGCTCACCTCCTAGAGGGCCGCAGGTTCGGCATTCAGGACTGGATCCTGGTGACCACGGACGCAAGCATCCGAGGTTGGGGAGCAGTCACACTGGGAAGAAATTTCTAAGGTCTCTGGTCAAGTCTAGAGACTTGTCTCCACATCAACGTCCTGGAGTTGAGGGCCATATACAACGCCCTACGTCAAGCGGAGGCATTACTTCGCAACAAGCCAGTTCTGATTCAGTCGGACAATGTCACAGCAGTGGCTCGTGTAAACCGCTAAGGTGGCACAAGGAGCAGGGTGGCAATGGGAGAAGCCACCAGGATTCTTCGCTGGGCGGAAGGTCATGTAAGCGCACTGTCGGCAGTGTTCATTCCGGGAGTGGACAACTGAGAAGCGGACTTCCTCAGCAGACACGATCTGCATCCGGGAGAGTGGAGATTTCATCAGGAAGTCTTCGCACAGATCGTGGGTCGGTGGGGACTGCCCCAAATAGACATGATGGCGTCCCGTCTCAACAAAAAGCTAAAGCGGTATTGGGCCAGGTCAAGGGACCCTCAGGCGGTGGCGGTAGACGCCCTGGTGACGCCTTGGGTGTTCAGGTCGGTCTGTGTTCCCTCCTCTTCCTCTCATACCCAAGGTGTTTAGAATAATAAGACGAAGAGGAGTGAGAACAATCTTCGTTGCTCCGGATTGACCACGAAGGACTTGGTATCCGGATCTGCAGGAGTTGCTCACAGAAGATCCGTGGCCTCTTCCTCTACGACAGGACCTACTGCAACAGGGGCCCTGTATGTTCCAAGACTTACCGCAGCTGCGTTTGACGGCATGGCGGTTGAACGCCGGATCCTAGCGGAAAAAGGTATTCCGGAGGAGGTAATTCCTACCCTGATTAAGGCTAGGAAGGATGTGACATCGAAACATTATCACCGCATATAGAGAAAATATGTTTCTTGGTGTGAGGCCAGAAATACTCCTACGGAAGAATTCCATTTGGGCAGTCTCCTTCACTTCCTTCAAACTGGAGTGAATTTGGGCCTAAAATTAGGGTCCATAAAGGTACAAATTTCGGCTTTATCCATTTTCTTTCAAAAGGTATTTGCTTCTCTTCCTGAAGTTCAGACATTTGTGAAGGGAATACTGCATATTCAGCCCCACGTTTGTACCTCCGGTGGCACCTTGGGACCTAAAACGTGGTGTTAAGTTTCCTTAAGTCACATTGGTTTGAACCACTCAACGCGGTGGAGTTGAAGTACCTCACTTGGCGGGTGGTCATGTTGCTGGCCTTAGCTTCAGCAAGGCGAGTTTCTGAATTGGCGGCTTTGTCACATAAAATTCCCTCTCTGTTTTTTCATGTGGTTAGGGCGGAATTGAGGACTCGTCCTCACTTCCTTCCTCAGGTGGTCTCTTCTTTTCATATGAACCAACCTATTGTAGTGCCTGTGGCTACGCGTGACTTGGAGGATTCCGAGTCTCTTGATGTGGCCAGAACAGCTAGGGTCAGGGAGACAGAAGCTTTGTTTGTTCTATATGCGGCCAACAAGATTGGCGCTCCTGCTTCAAAGCAGACTATTGCTCGCTGGATCTGTAACACGATTCAGCAGGCGCATTCTACGGCAGGTTTGCCGTTGCCAAAATCGGTTAAGGCCCATTCCACTAGGAAGGTGGGCTCTTCTTGGGCGGCTGCCCGAGGGGTCTCAGCACTATAGTTGTGCCGAGCAGCTACTTGGTCGGGGTCAAACACCTTTGCCAAGTTCTATAAGTTTGATACCCTGGCTGAGGAGGACCTACTGTTTGCTCAATCGGTGCTGCAGAGTCATCCGCACTCTCCCGCCCGTTTGGGAGCTTTGGTATAATCCCCATGGTCCTTATGGAGTCCCAGCATCCTCAAGGACGTTAGAGAAAATAAGATTTTAAACCTACCGGTAAATCTTTTTCTCGTAGTCCGTAGAGGATGTTGGGCACCCGTCCCAAGTGCAGATGACTTCTGCAAAACTTGTATATAGGCCCTCATTCCGAGTTGATCGCTCGCAAGGCGATTTTAGCAGAGTTACACACGCTAAGCCGCCGCCTACTGGGAGTGAATCTAAACTTCTTAAATGTGCGACCGATGTATGCGCATTATTGCGATCACAAACGAGTTAGCAGTTTCTGAGTAACTCCAGACTTACTCTGCCTGTGCGATCATTTCAGTGCTTTTCGGTCCCGGCTGACGTCATAAACACACCCAGCGTTCGGCCAAGCACTCCCACCGTTTCTCCAGACACGCCTGCGTTTTTTCCGGAAACGGTAGCGTTTTGAGTCACACGCCCTTAAAACGCCGTGTTTCCGCCCAGTAACACCCATTTCCTGTCAATCACAATGCGAACGTCGGAGCGATGAAAAAGCCGTGAGTAAACTTACTTTCTTCATAGCAAAATAACTTGGCGCAGTCGCAGTGCGAACATTGCGCATGCGCACTAAGAGAATTCTCACCGCGATGCGATGAAAAACTCCGAGCGAACAACTCGGAATGAGGGCCATAGTTACTGCTTACATAAGGGTTATGTTGTAGTTTTATCGGTTTTGGACCGAGACTATGTTGTTTGTTCATACTGTTAACTGGTTAGTATATCACAAGTTATACGGTGTGGATGGTGTGGCTGGTATGAATCTTGCCCTTGGATTAACAAAATTCCTTTCCTCGTACTGTCCATCTCCTCTGGGCACAGGTCTCTAACTGAGGTCTGGAGGAGGGGCATAGAGGGAGGAGCCAGTGCACACCCAGAGTCAAAGTCTTTCTTAAAGTGCCCATGTCTCCTGCGGAGCCCGTCTATTCCCAATGGTCCTTACGGAGTCCCAGCATCCTCTACGGACTACGAGAAAAAGATTTACTGGTAGGTTTAAAATCTTATTTTTGCTTACGTCCTAGAGGATGCTGGGGTCCATTTTAGTACCATGGGGTATATACGGTTCCGCAGGAGCCTTATGCACTTTAAGACTTTTTAAGAGTGTGAACTGGCTCCTCCCTCTATGCCCCTCCTCCAGACCTCAGTTTAGAAAATGTGCCCATGAGACTGGACGCAGTCTAGTGGAGCTCTACAGAGCTTTGCTGGAAAATACTTTTATAGGTTTTTTATTTTACAGCCTCCCTGCTTTGTGGGACTTGGGGGGGGGGGGTTTAGAACCAACTTCTCAATTAGTTAATGGTTCTGCTTCCGCTGATAGGACACCAATAGCTCCTGAGGGTACTGCTGAACACAGCTCAAGCCTGGCCAGCGTTCACTCCTGCAGCACTGCCGCCGCCCCCTAACAGCACCAGAACACAGAAAAAGTATATTACTGGAGTCCTGCAGAGAGGGTACTCCGTCATCGCTGGCGGCTTTTCAGGTACCAGTGCAGCGGCAGGGACGCCATGTCTCTCAGCACGGGTGAAGAGCGCGGGGGGTGGGGTAATACCTTTTCTCTAGCTGGCATATAATACACATCCCCCCCTGTCCATGAGGTTGTGCTACCCCCGGGGGCCAGGATAAATATTCCCGTTCTGTGTTCGAAGCGTGCCATTGCAAGGGGGAGCTTCTCAGAGGACACAGTTCACTCACTGCGCCATTTTTCTCTGTGGGGTTTCAGGCGCAGTTTCTCCTCAAGTACCAGGATGTTATAGTGGGTAAGGAGTGTAACTAATCAGGTTGATTATGCGCTAATAGTGTGTATTGCACATTATAGAGGGTGCAGTGTGTGAACTGGCAAATCCCTTTGTGTTTCTCTGACGGGCATCAGTGTGTGTCTGTCCCCGATAGCTCTCCGGTGTGATAGGGGTCTGTGTGTGTGTGTGTACACACGTGTATCATGTCTGACATTTGGGGGGAGGCTTCACCGCTGGAACCCATTTTAGAGGCACAAGAGGGTGATATCAGAAGGAGCCGGAGTGGGTGAGAAAGTTGCAAAGTTATATTTCCATGATTGCACAGAAATTCTCGGAGTCTGAGCAACAGATATATTGGAGACAGTCTGTGGGGGATGCACTGTTTGCTGACCCCTCCATATCATTCACTCGGGTCCCATCCAGTTACAGATTACAACACGGAAGCCGACGCTGGGGATTTGAGAGGGGTAGACCCAAAATTATCAAAGAGCTATAAAAGAGGTGTTAGGATCTACCGATACAACACCTGCAAAAGAAACAGGTGGTGACTTTTCCTCAAAGGATCTGAATGCATTCTTTGAGGACGCCTGGTCTAACCCCGAAAGGAAATGTACTATTCCCAGAAGGATACGTGTAGCGTACACTTTCCCTGAGGAAGACGGGCGCAAGTGGGAGACCCCCCCAATGGTGGACACCTCAGTTTCTAGACTGTCTAGGAAAATCGTCTGCCTGTCCCAGGGTCAACTTCTTTAAAGGATCCTGCTGACCGTAAATAAGAGACGACCTTAAAATCCATATATACCGCTAATGGTACATTACTCGGGCCCACCATTGCTTGTGCGTGGCTGGGTAACGCTGTGGAACCATGGGCAGACAACTTGCTAGTTAATACAGACACAGTTGATAAGGATGACTTGGTCCTAATTCTCAGTCATATCAAAGATGCTGCAGGTTACTTAGTTGAGAAGATGAAGGATATTTGTTTCCTGGGTTCAAGATCCTCCGCTATGGCGATTTGAGGCCGCAGGGCATTATGGATTTGCCAATGGAATGCTGATGTGGAATCAAAGGAATATTGAGGCGCTCCCTTACAATGGGGAGGCCCTCTTTGATAAGCTGGATGCCATGATTTCCACGACTACATCAGGCAAGTCTGGTTTTTTTTGCCTTCCGCAGCTGTCCCCCTTAAGAACGAGTATCCTTCTCATACCATGCAGTACTTTCAGAATAACAGGTACAAAAAGGCAAAAGGTACCCCCCTTCTATGCAGGAAGGGGTAGAAAACGTACAACACCAGCAGGCTCACAGGAGCAGAAGTCAATGGCTGCTGCTGCTAAACCCTCAGCATGACGCTGGGACTCACATGTGGGAGTACGATCGGGTGGGGGCACGCCTAGTGTTTTTCAGCCAGGTCTGGATTCACTCAGATCTCGATCCTTGGGTATTACAAATAGTGTCCCAGGGTTACAGGTTGGAATTTCAAGATCTTCCCCCATGCCGATTTTGTGCTGAACGCAATACAGAAATTGTGTCAAGACAAGGTAATTTCCTTAGTTCCCGTGATGCAACAGGAAAAAGGTGGTTTTTATTCAAGCCTATTTGTGGTACCGAAGCCGGATGGCTCGGTCAGACCGATTTCTAAACCTGAAGTCGCTAGATCTGTTTTTGAAACGGTTCAAGTTCAGGATGGAATCCCTAAGAGCGGAGATCTCCAGCTTGGAAGAAAAGGAATTTCTGGTGTCGCATAAAGCATACCTGAGGTTTGCGGTGCAGGACTGCCACTACCAGTTCCAAATGTTACCTTTCGGACTCTCCACAGTTCCATGGGTGTTTACCAAGGTGATGGCGGAGATGATGGTACTTGATCGCAAGAAAGGAGTCCACCTAATTCCTTACCTGGATGATCTCATAAAGGCGAGGTCCGGGGAGACGTTAGTGCAGAACATTGCACTATCCCTGATGATCCTTCAACAGCACGGTTGGATCATAAACCTTCCAAAATCACAATTGGAACAGACAACGAGGTTATCATTTCTGGGAATGATACTGGACACTAGATGCATCAAACGCCCCATGAATTTTTAAAAGAAAGAAAAATGATTTGTCCCCATGCTACATTTTTTAGAATTGTTATGGATATATTGCATACAAATTTTGAAGAATCAGATATTTATGTGGCCCACCATGCCCCTGAAGATTAGAGATTTTCTAATTTTTTTTCTATTTATTTTATTTCTATAAATTTCTATTTATTTTATCTGAAAAATAAATAATGATTTGATTAATGATTTGTGATTTGGATGGGAACAGCCACGATAGGCCCATGAAGCTTCATGCTGTTCCTTTTCTTTGTTCTTATGTTCTTACATCAATGTAAGACACACGTACAAAAGTTGGCTTCATTTTGCTAAAGTTAGTTATTTTGTATAATACAATACACGTGCTTTAGTACCAAAATACAGACAATTTTTAGGTGTGGAGGTGGGCCACCTAAGTCAAATCCTACATCAAAAAAAATTTGCACAGTTTCTATGCAAAAAAGTTACATTTTAAGAATAGGGACAGCAAGCATTCCGAATGTCGGGGCGTTTGATGCACCCTACTGGACACAGAGGTACAGAAAGTATTCCTTCCGTGTGGAATAGGCTCTGGAGATCCAGAAGATGGTCAAACAAGTTTTGAAACCAGCACGCGTGTCAGTTCATCAATGCATCCGCCTGCTGGGGGAGATGGTGGTGGCCTAGGAGGCTTTGCAATTTGGCTGATTCCATGCCAGGGTGTTCCAGTGGGACCTACTGGACAAGTGGTCCGGATCGCATCTACGCATGCATCAGAGGATATTCCTGTTGACAAAAGCCAGAATTTCACTCATGTGGTGGCTACAAACTTCTCACCTCCTGGAAGGACGCAGGTCCGAGATTCAAGCCTGGATCCTAGTGACCACGGATGCAAGTCTCCAAGGTTGGGGAGCAGTCACGCAAGGGAAAAACTTCCAAGGAAGATGGTCAAGTCAAGAAATACTTCTTCACATAAACATTCTGGAGTTGAGAACCGTTTACAACTGCCTTCAGCAAGCGGCGCATCTTCTTCAAGATCGTCCCATAGAGATCCAGTCAGACAATGTAACAGCAGTAGCTTACATAAACCGTCAGGGACGAACGAAAAGCAGGACGGCAATGGCAGAGGTGACAAAAATACTCCTCTGGGCAGAAAGACATGCACAAGCTCTGTCAGCTATCTTCATTCTGGGAGTAGACATTTGGGTAGCGGACTTCCTCAGCAGACACTATCTCCATCCAGGAGAATGGGGCCTCCACCCTGAGGTCTTTGCGGAGGTAACAAGTCGTTGGGGCGTTCCTCAAGTAGACATGATGGCATCTCGTCTCAACAAGAAGCTTCAGACATATTCCAGGTCGAGAGACCCACAAGCAATAACAGCGGATGCACTGGTGACCCAGTGGGTATTCCTGTCAGTGTATCTGTTTCTTCCACTACCACTAATACCAAGAGTTCTAAAGATCGTCAGAAGAACAGTGGTTCGGGCTATTCTCATTGCTCCAGACTGGCCAAGGCGGGCATGGTATCTTCAGGAGTTACTACTAGAAAATCCTTGGCATCTTCCTCTTCACGAGGACCTGCTTCAGCAGGGGCCGTTAGTTTATCAAGACTTACCGTGGCTACGTTTGATGGCATGGCTCTTGAATGCCAGTTCATAGCCCGTAAGGGTATTCCCAAGGAAGTCATTCCCACATTTATTCTGGCCAGGAAAGGGGTAATGACCAAACATTACCATCGTATTTGGAGAAAATATGTGTCTTGGTGTGAATACAAGAATTCTCCTGCGGTGGAGTTTCAATTAGGACATATTCTCCTATTTCTACAGGCGGGTGTGTATGCTGGGTTGCGATTAGGGTCGATCAAGGTCCAAATTTATGCTTTGTCCATTTTCTTTCAGAAACACTTGGCTTCCCTGCCTGAGGTTCAGATGTTCGCGAAGGGTGTTCTGTGCATCCAACCTCCCTTTGTGCCTCCTGCAGAACCATGGGATCTTAATGTGATGTTGCAGTTCCTAAAATCGGACTGGTTTGAGCCTCTGCAAGAGGTGGAGTTGAAGTTTCTCACTTGGAAAGTGGTCATGCTGTTGGCCTTGACATCGGTCAGATGAGTGTCTGAATTAGGAGCTCTGTCTCACAAGAGTCCTTATTTGATTTTTCATGAAGATAGAGCTGAGCTGCGGACGCGTCAGCATTTTCTTCTGAAGGTTGTGTCTTCTTTCCATATCAACCAACCGGCGGTGGTGCCAGTGGCTTCTGACACCTCAGCCGTCTCTAAGTCCTTGGATGTCATCAGGGCATTGAAGACTTATGTTGCCAGGATGGCTCGGATAAGGAAAACAGAGGCTTTGTTTGTCCTCTATGACCCATACAAGATTGGGTGTCCTGCATCTAAGCAGACTATTGCGCGCTGGATCAGAGGTACCATTCTGCACGCTCATTCCACAGCAGGATTGCCGTTAGAGTTCGGAAAAAGCCCACTCTACCAGGAAAGTGGGTTCGTCCTTGGTGGCTTCCTGGGGGGTCTCGGCATTGCAGATTTGCCGAGCTGCTACTTGGTCAGGTGCAAACATGTTTGCTAAGTTTTACAGGTTTGACACCTTGGCTGCTGACGACCTTCAATTTGGTCAGTCAGTTCTGTAGGAACATTAGCACTTTCCCGCCCGTACTGGGAGCTTTGGAACATTCCCATGGTACTAATGTGGACCCCAGCATCCTCTAGGACGTAAGAGAAAATAGGATTTTAATAACCTACTTGTAAATCCTTTTCTTGTAGTCCGTAGAGGATGTTGGCAAATTTTTCCTGAAAAATTAAGTTTTGTCTTTTTACACAGGTTCTCGCGTGTTAAGATGTTTTGCAGAAGTTGCTGTTACGTTATGCATGCACGTTCGCATGGGTTATGTTAATGGCCATGTTAGGCGGCATGTTTGTATGGTGTGAGCTGGTGTAAATCTCACCACTAGTTTAATGTAAATTTTTCTCTTGAAGTCCGTCTCCTCGGGCACAGTTCCTATACTGAGGTCTGGAGGAGGGGCATAGAGGGAGGAGCCAGTTCACTCTGTTAAAAAGTCTTAAAGTGCCGAAGGCTCCTGCGAAACAGTCTATACCCCATGGTACTAAAATGGACCCCAGCATCCTCTACGGACTACGAGAAAAGGATTTACCGGTAGGTTATAAAAATCCTGTTATACTCCGTTACAGTAATAGCAAAAACAAATTAGAATACACAGCTCTAATCTCAGATGTTTCAAGATCTGTCCCAGATGATGGTCATCGATTACGTAGTTTAAACAATATACTTCAGTCGCCCTCAGGGTCCCTCTTTAATAACTGTCTGAATTTATTAAACTGAGGTGGGTTTATAGAAGTCTATATCTGCTGCAGACAGAACCAGCTTCAATCAGAACTAACCTGCTATGTGTAAGTCTCTAGACTTTATACCCTGCAAGGATACGCTAACATTGTCTTACCAGATATTACACTCAGGGTCTGTGATGCTGGGTGCAGTAGTCATTCAGTATAACATCATTTATCTTATCCTGGACAACTGTCCCCTTTCACCTACTTATGAACACATTACCCCAAACATCTTACTAGACAGTTTCCATCTGAGATGCTGATAATAGGAAGATATATTTATTATAATCAGCCAGCCTAAAAGCTGTGTATATTCTTTCCACTAATCCTAATAAAATGTACATATATAAAGCAATGAGGTCATACATATACAAAATGGAGTTATACATGGACAAAATGGCATCTAAAAAGTAGTTACAAATAACACCCCCTACAGAAATATATCAATGCGAGGAATCAATTGTAACGACCTAGAAGAAGGTCTATTCTCTAATGTGACCTGTGTACAGCAGAGTAATAAGTATAATCACAGACACCTGATGTCTAATTCTCCAAGTATTATAGAGGTCAGATTCAGCTAATAAAGGGAGCATGAGGAAGCTAAGGAACGGGCGGCATTACTGGTCTGTTCATCAGTAGTGGAGGATCTATCAAGATGAGGGTCTGGAGCAAGAGTAACATCTCCCATAAGGAGAAGTGCAATTTCTTGTAGCTTTTGAAAAAAAAAAATATTTAAGAAATTGGGGCTGTGTGGCATGAGGGGCATAGAGAGAATAGAGGGTGACACATTTATTATGAATCTTTCCAACTAGAATCCAATATCTACCATTGCAATCCACCCACTTGCTTTCCAGGTGAAATGGGCAGGATCTATGGGAAAGGATGGCTACACCACAGGAGATAGAGCATGTTGGGTAGTTATTGGTAAACTGAGGGGGAGAGTGCAATGGAACATGTGATTCCTGAATGGATACCACCGCCGCCTTCTGGTCAGCGAATTATTTTATTGCAAGACATCTCTTATGAGGAGAATTAAGACCTTTTACATTAGGACTTAAAAATGTCGCCGTTATAGAGCGAGATCAGATCATGGTATGAAACATCTAGGGTCATCTGTGTAAAGTCCAATAGAGTCTGTAGGGCGTGTGCATACTTCAAACTATTAAATCACAGAAAAAATAAAATAGGGAACAAAAATGAGACACAAACAGAAATAGCGTTCATAAAGGAGCTAGAGATTCCGTCACTAGGGAACCGTGACAGAAAGGTAGAAAAGGCTGGCAGTCGGGCCTAAAAGGGAAACCCATTGACTACCCCAAGTTGCCATACGAGAGTGCAAAATCTAGTCATCATAGTAACAATTGTAGAAAGAAATATCAAATGTAGCATAACATAGTACTATTCTTAATCTCAATGTAACCAGAGGAGGTAAAGGCTAAGAACCTGGTCTTTTATACTATTTAGGTACTACCAACACAGTTATAAGGGCAACAGGATGTTAGATGAATCAGTCATGCTTTGCCTGAACACCCAATCATTCTAGAAAGGTATAGTGAAACGTAAGAGTGGAAAGAATATCAGACTATATTATTATTATATTATACTATATTATTATATTATTGCTACTATATAGCAATTAAAGAGCACAGGACATAAAGAGAAATAGACACGTTTTAAACCCATAACGAGAACAAATAAATCTGGCCCAGAAATAGATCCATGCCCAGTAACTTAGTCCCAGATGGCACATGTTACAGTAGGAAACAAACTCTGAGTGTCTGCAACAGTCTTACTGCTTTAGCATATTACTTCAAGATGGAAGACCACTCCTGCGGGATTGCTTTAGGTATAGTGTCTTGTGGGATTTTTTATGTTGATAGTCCTTCATTTTCAGAATAGCAGGGCCATCCTCAGGTGAAGGTATCACTGTGAAGGCGCCGTTTTGCATTACAATAACCTTAGTAGGAAAGCCCCATTTGTATTGCACATTCCCTTGGGTGGAATAGACGTCTTTTGGCCAGCATCGCATGAGAAATATCTGCAGATTATCCAGGCACTCAGCTGTGGATGAGGAAGACAAAGCAGCCCGTAGAATGCATTCTTTAATATGAAAAACGTGGACCCTGAGCCGAGTGTCCCTCGGTGCTTGGATAGGGGCCTGTTTGGACTTTGGGAGTCTATATGGATCCTATCAAAAAGAAGGTCCGCTGCAGAAGCCTTCGGTGGAAGTTTCTGAAAAGAGGACCGTGACATAATCATAAAGCTCAGCATTTTGTAACAGAATCCAGAACGCCCATTATTCTGATATTATTTCTCCGAGACCTGTCTTCTAAATCAATGACTTTATCACGAATAGAGACCGTGTCTTCCTGAAGGGTGTCATGTGCTGAAATCAGATCTTTGTGAGATGCAACAATCTCTCTAATCTTAGTCTGTACGAGTGCCAATCTCACTGATATCAGACCTCAAAGCTTGAATATTAGAGTTAAGTTCTGAGGTTATTTCAGTCCTTAAATGCAGATAACATAGAATGTATAGAGCGTAGAGTAACAGGACCATCTAGAGCAGGCATTCCCAACCACGGTCCTCAAGGCACACTTACAGTGCAGGTTTTTGTGATATCCAGGCTTCAGCACAGGTACTTAATTAGTAGCTCAGTTATCATCTGTGCTGCAGCCCGGATATCTCTAAAACCTGCACTGTTGTTGTGCCTTGAGGACCGTGGTTGGGAATGCCTGGTCTAGAGTGTCTTAAGACGTCTTCTGCCATTACAGCTGGGCTGTGCGTCTGACAAGAAGAAGCAGATGATGTAGCGGTCTCAGAAGGACCACCTGAATTTGAGGTACCAAAGGGATGGACAGGTGGGGCCAATTTGGTACATTTTAACCTTTTTTGGAGGCATGGTAAGCCGGCTCCAAAGAGACTGACCTCTCAGAGATACTAAAATACAAACGATCTATAAATAAAAGGAGCAGTAGTACGCTGTCAGGAGGTTACACCAAGATGACTCCGTTCAAAATTACATTCTTAGTCGGGGTGATGGGGGTATCGAGGCCAAAATTTCAAGTAAACCTGATGTAATACAACTCAAATATCACGGTAATGACCGATAAATTCCACTAGAGGTCAGCGTGATCACAGACGTGAAGCGCTCAGCACAGAGAGACACAAATGGCAAAATATATTCAGTGGATGAATCCACAAAATAATATACTGTGAGGTTGTAATCAGAGTGTAATGAGCTGTACTCAGTCGATAGTTGATACTGGGCTCTGCTTGTAGACTGAGAGGAAGTAGATTATAGTGGTACCATATAAATAGAATGTAGTTTCACCTCCAGGCAAATGCCTCAGTTTAGTGTAGTGACCCCGTTCCAGCAGCCAGGACACTTATTTAGCAGCTTATATCAATTATAAACCTTATGAGATGGCCGGGCACCAGGATCCAAAATGGCAGCCACCTTCCTTCCCAATATCACCACCGGGCTCTGGTGACTGTGGGCAGCCTGTTCTGTCCCCAGCAGTAGTGGAATCTGCGCACCCATGTGAGTGGGAGAGCAAGTGATCCCGACTGAGCCAAAAGCGCCTCCTAGTCAGGTGGCCGGAGCGTACAGGAAAGCCTGGGCGCACTTAGCCCCAGAATACAGCCCATGGCCTCAGCAGTGTCACTGGGGTAAGCGACTTTAGGGCAGGAGGAGTGGGGGACGTAATAGATTGGGTTTTGGTCCCAGTGGCGGCTGAGAGCTATCAGGTAGGGTAGATAAGAAGCCACTTAGTGAGGAGAGGTCCAGAAAGCACATCTGAATGGACTCAGGCCTCGGCCCTCTTATTTATTATTTTTTTTATACTAACAGGGGTGACAGGTGTGGTACATCCCTGCAAAGGCGGATCCAATCTCTCATCAGACTCTGCTGTCTTCCCTGCACTCTCACTCAGATGTTCACTGCTGCCAGTAGCACATGTATGAGAAGCAGAAGTATGGAGTCAGCTGTATAGATTCTGATATGTAATTCTCTGTATCATACTAACCGTACACACACCATCCTTATGACTATTGAGAGAATAGAGGTAATACACTGATGATGGGGGTGTAAGAGTGCATTATAACCTAGCAGATGATGATTGCAGTGTATTATATGGTGTATTGCATGTAAGGTACCTTGTTCCACCTACTCTGCTGTAGCAATATACGTTATATAAGGGTGAGTAACACATATACAGGCTTACCAGCGTATGAGCACACACATAAAGGAATGCTACATTACCAATGCTTCCAGGAGTAACGTTAGGAGACATTTCTCTGATCCATCAGCTCATATGACTGATGTTATTGTTCATCTAGAATCTCCAATTCATACGCTATGTTCCCCATCCATTGTTTTACATTGGTGCTGACATAGGACTTGGCGGGTGAATATATCTCCATATATACTTCATGGTTAGTTACCAGTACAAGAGAGAGATATATCTAAGTCTTATTATAATATTACATATGTTATTGTGAGTGTTCTCAGGAGGGTGGACACAATGATAGTATGAGACACAATATTATAAAGCCTTCATTAAAAGTTATGTTTTATTATACACACACATTTACAATTAAATGTCCTAGAGAGTCGTCTTCTCCTATTGTTTACAAGATTAATATTGTTACAGAAAATGTCACATTTCCATAATGTATTTTATTTCCAGCAGATGGACACACAAGCAGGAATATCTCAGAAGGACATCTAATGTTATCCCCGGATTGTGACATAAAAGATAATGACAGTAGACAGGATTCTCCAGGAGCTAACCCCATTACCCCAATTATACATCCAGCTCTATCAGCTGATCCCTCTGATCCTGGGAAATGTTCTCCTGATCACTCTGATATTGGTGCATCTGTTACAGCTCTGACAGTAGATACAGAGTTTCCCTGTTCTATAGATGCCAAATGTTTTACACAGAACACAAAGCCTATTAACCCACAGACAGGTAAGGCAGGTGAGAGGCCACTGATATGTTCTGAGTGTGGGAAATGTTTTACATACAAATCACAACTTGTTATACATAACAGAAGTCACACAGGTGAGAAGCCTTTTCCATGTTCTGAGTGTGGGAAATGTTTTGTATGGAAATCAGATCTTGTTATGCATCAGAGAAGTCACACAGGTGAGAAGCCATTTTCTTGCTCTGAGTGTGGGAAATGTTTTACACAGAAATCACAACTTGTTACCCATCAGCGAAGTCACACAGGTGAGAAACCATTTCCATGTTCTGAGTGTGGGAAATGTTTTGCACAGAAATCAGATCTTGTTACACATCAGAGAAGTCACACAGGTGAGAAGCCATTTTCTTGCTCTGAGTGTGGGAAGTGTTTTACACAGAAATCACAACTTATTCCACATCAGCGAAGTCACACAGGTGAGAAGCCATTTCCATGTTCTGAGTGTGGGAAATGTTTTGCACAGAAATCAGATCTTATTGTGCATCAGAGATGTCACACAGGTGAGAAGCCATTTCCATGTTTTGAGTGTGGGAAATGTTTTGCACAGAAATCATATCTTGTTAGCCATAACAGAATTCACACAGGTGAGAAGCCATTTTCTTGCTCTGAGTGTGGGAAATGTTTTACACAGAAATCACATCTTGTTACACATCAGCAAAGTCACACAGGTGAGAGACCATTTCCATACTCTGAGAGATAAGCTCTTGTTGCACACAATAGACATCACTCAGGTGAGGGACCATATTAGTCTTCTGGAGTATACTTATCTTTGCCTTGTATTGTTCCTCAAGATCCTGTCTTATCTCATATGCTTTTTGCAATATACATGCTACAGCAGGGTGAAATAACCCAGTACCAATCCTAACTGTCTAGCTGAGCTCCAGTTGTGGGTGATGCCAGTTGGCTGTGACTCGATTTTAGTGAAACAGGTCCTGATAGAAGCTCACCAACAAGGGGCAGGGCTACAGCTCAGCTTTACCTACCAACCAGATGTCAGGAATCTGCATTCTCCCTTGCATCACTTCCTGTGAACAGGCGTCTCCTGGCTTCAGTCCTCTGTCTTGAGAGTATCCCCTGTGAATTGGACCTGTAGAACTGCAGGTTCCAGCAGTTTAGTTCCAGTCTTCAGTCTCCTGTAGCCTGGCTTAAACAGTGCTTCTAGTTAACAGCATTTACTCCCGGTGCACTACTGAGCCCAGCCAGCAATCAGCAGTGCATTGCAGAATTACTCTCCTGATGAATCGTTAACTTCAGATAACACACAGCTGATCTTAACACCCAATCCATAGGGGTGTGTTCTCATAGAGATGCAACATCCAATCATCACAGACCAAGGGGTATAAACTCCAGTTCCTGGCTCAGTCTCATTGCCTCGGACGAGTCGCATTTGGTGTGTCAAGGTCTCCTGGTTTTTGTCTCCAGTAGTTCCCCATGGATATTCTCATAATTTCATTACATTCATCATTCTGCATTTCTCCTGCTTGTTCCAGACTCCAGCCACAGCCTGCCACAGTTCATCAGCAGTAATAGACTCTCCTCAGATGTTATTCATTGCCTAACTTGTGCACCTTATTACCAGCATTCCATTCTGTGCATTGCATCCAGCACTTATCAAGCATGCTGAGTTAGGACTGTCTCCTGCCTGGGCCTTGCTTGGCTAAAGAACTTTTATGTTACAGAGACTGTGTGCTTTTACAAGTATTACCGGAGTTCTGTCTTCTAAACCATTCACATTTATTTACCACGTTATTCCACGTTTAGTTATCAGAGACTGTGCTTTGCAAGTATAACCGGAGTTCTGTTTTCTCTAACGTCCTAGTGGATGCTGGGGACTCCGTCAGGAACATGGGGAATAGCGGCTCCGCAGGAGACAGGGCACATCTAAAGAAAGCTTTTAGGATCACATGGTGTGTACTGGCTCCTCCCCCTATGACCCTCCTCCAAGCCTCAGTTAGGTTTTTGTGCCCGTCCGAGCAGGGTGCAATCTAGGTGGCTCTCCTAAAGAGCTGCTTAGAAAAAGTTTTTTAGGTTTTAAATCTCAGTGAGTCCTGCTGGCAACAGGCTCACTGCATCGAGGGACTTAGGGGAGAGATTTTCAACTCACCTGCGTGCAGGATGGATTGGAGTCTTAGGCTACTGGACATAGCTTCAGAGGGAGTCGGAACACAGGTCATCCTGGGGTTCGTCCCGGAGCCGCGCCGCCGACCCCCCTTACAGATGCTGAAGATCGGAGGTCCGGAACAGGCGGCAGAAGACTCTTCAGTCTTCATGAAGGTAGCGCACAGCACGGCAGCTGTGCGCCATTGTTGCTTCACACTTCTCACTGACCAGTCACGGAGGGTGCAGGACGCTGCTGGGGGCGCCCTGGGCAGCAATATTAAATACCTTTAGTGGCAAAGAATACATCACATATAGCCATTAAGGCTATATGTATGTATTTAACCCAGGCCAGATTTCTCAAAACCCGGGAGATAAGCCAGCCGAAAAGGGGGCGGAGCTTATTCTCCTCAGCACTCAGCGCCATTTTCCTGCTCAGCTCCGCTGTGAGGAAGGCTCCCAGGACTCTGCACTGCACTACAGAAACAGGGTAACAAAGAGAAGGGGGGCATAATTTGGCGATATTATATATATTAAAAGCGCTTATAACAAAAACAACACGTTTTAGGGTTGTTTATATACATTTTATAGCGCTTTTGGTGTGTGCTGGCAAACTCTCCCTCTGTCTCCCCAAAGGGCTAAGGGGGTCCTGTCTTCGATTAGAGCATTCCCTGTGTGGCTGCTGTGTGTCGGTACGTGTGTGTCGACATGTATGAGGACGATGTTGGTGTGGAGGCAGAGCAATTGCCGGTAAGGGTGATGTCACCCCCTAGGGAGTCGACACCGGAATGGATGGCTTTAGTTATGGAATTACGTGATAATGTTAGTACATTACAAAAGTCAGTAGACGAAATGAGACGGCCGGAAAACCAGTTAGTACCGGCTCAGGCGTCTCAGACACCGTCAGGGGCTGTAAAACGTCCCTTACCTCAGTCAGTCGACACGGGTACCAACACAGATGAATCTAGTGTCGACGGTGAAGAAACAAACGTATTTTCCAACAGGGCCACACGTTATATGATCACGGCAATGAAGGAGGCTTTGCAGATCTCTGATACTGCAGGTACCTCAAAAAGGGGTATTATGTGGGGTGTGAAAAAACTACCTGTAGCTTTTCCAGAATCATAGGAATTGAATGACGTGTGTGATGAAGCGTGGGTTAACCCAGATAGAAAACTGCTAATTTCTAAGAAGTTATTAGCATTATACCCTTTCCCACCAGAGGTTAGGACGCGCTGGGAAACACCCCCTAGGGTGGATAAGGCGCTCACACGTTTATCAAAGCAAGTGGCGTTGCCGTCTCCTGATACGGCCGCCCTCAAGGATCCAGCGGATAGGAGGCTGGAAACTACCCTGAAAAGTATATACACTCATACTGGTGTTATACTGCGACCGGCAATAGCCTCAGCCTGGATGTGCAGTGCTGGGGTAGTGTGGTTGGATTCCCTGACTGAAAATATTGATACCCTGGATAGGGACAGTATTTTATTGACTCTAGAGCAATTAAAGGATGCGTTTCTTTATATGCGAGATGCTCAGAGGGATATTTGTACTCTAGCATCAAGAGTAAGTGCGATGTCCATATCTGCCAGAAGAAGTTTATGGACGCGACAGTGGTCAGGTGATGCGGATTCCAAAAGGCATATGGAAGTATTGCCATATAAAGGAGAGGAATTATTTGGGGTCGGTCTATCGGATCTGGTGGCCACGGCAACTGCCGGCAAATCCACTTTTTTACCTCAGACCCCCTCCCAACAGAAAAAGACACCGTCTTTTCAGCCGCAGTCCTTTCGCTCCTATAAAAACAAGCGAGCAAAAGGACAGTCTTATCTGCCGCGAGGCAGAGGAAAGGGTAAGAGAGGGCAGCAAACAGCCCCTGCCCAGGACCAGAAGCCCGCCCCGGGTTCTACAAAGCCATCAGCATGACGTTGGGGCTTTACAAGCGGACTCAGGAGCGGTGGGGGGTCGACTAAAGATTTTCAGCAATCAGTGGGCTCGCTCACAGGTGGACCCGTGGATCCTGCAGATAGTATCTCAGGGTTACATGTTGGAGTTCGAAAGGTCTCCCCCTCGCCGGTTCCTAAAGTCTGCTTTACCAACGTCTCCATCAGAAAGGACGACGGTATTGGAAGCCATTCACAAGCTGTATTCTCAGCAGGTGATAGTCAAGGTACCCCTCCTACAACAGGGAAAGGGGTATTATTCCACACTATTTGTGGTACCGAAGCCGGACGGTTCGGTAAGACCTATTCTAAATCTGAAATCCTTGAACCTGTACATACAGAAATTCAAGTTCAAGATGGAGTCACTCAGAGCAGTGATAGCGAATCTGGAAGAAGGGGACTTCATGGTGTCCCTGGACATAAAAGATGCTTATCTGCATGTCCCAATTTACCCCTCACACCAAGGGTATCTCAGGTTCGTGATACAAGACTGTCATTATCAGTTTCAAACGCTGCCGTTTGGTTTGTCCACGGCCCCTCGGGTCTTTACCAAGGTAATGACCGAAATGATGGTTCTTCTACGAAGAAAAGGCGTATTAATTATCCCTTACTTGGACGATCTCCTGATAAGGGCAAAGTCCAGAGAACAGCTGGAAGTCGGTGTAGCACTAACCCAAGTAGTGCTTCAGCAACACGGGTGGATTCTGAATCTTCCAAAATCTCAATTGACCCCGACAACACGTCTGCTGTTCCTCTGAATGATTCTGGACACGGTTCAGAAAAAGGTGTTTCTCCCGGGGGAGAAAGCAAGGGAGTTATCCGAACTTGTCAGGAACCTCCTAAAACCAGGAACTGTGTCAGTGCATCAATGCACAAGAGTCCTGGGAAAGATGGTGGCTTCTTACGAAGCAATTCCATTCGGCAGATTCCATGCACGAACATTTCAGTGGGATCTGCTGGACAAATGGTCCGGATCGCATCTGCATATGCATCAGCGGATAACACTGTCACCAAGAACAAGGTTGTCTCTCCTGTGGTGGTTGCAGAGTGCCCATCTGTTAGAGGGCCGCAGGTTCGGCATACAGGACTGGGTCCTGGTGACTACGGATGCCAGCCTACGGGGCTGGGGAGCAGTCACAAAGGGAAGAAACTTCCAGGGTGTATGGTCAGACCTGGAGACGTCTCTTCACATAAATATACTGGAGCTAAGAGCGATATACAATGCTCTAAGCTTGGCAAAACCGCTGCTTCAGGGTCAGCCGGTGTTGATCCAGTCGGACAACATCACGGCAGTCGCCCACGTAAACAGACAAGGCGGCACGAGAAGCAGAAGAGCAATGACAGAAGCTGCAAGGATTCTTCGCTGGGCGGAAAATCATGTCATAGCACTGTCAGCAGTGTTCATCCCGGGAGTGGACAACTGGGAAGCAGACTTCCTCAGCAGACACGACCTTCACCCGGGAGAGTGGGTACTTCATCCAGAAGTTTTCCACATGATTGTGAACCGTTGGGAAAAACCAAAAGGTGGATATGATGGCGTCTCGCCTCAACAAAAAACTGGACAGATATTGCGCCAGGTCAAGAGACCCGCAGGCAATAGCTGTGGACGCTCTGGTAACACCATGGGTGTACCAGTCAGTGTATGTGTTTCCTCCTCTGCCTCTCATACCAAAGGTACTGAGAATTATTCGGAAAAGGGGAGTAAGAACATTACTAGTGGCTCCGGATTGGCCAAGAAGAACTTGGTATCCGGAACTTCAAGAGATGCTCACGGAGGATCCGTGGCCTCTACCTCTAAGAAGGGATCTGCTTCAGCAGGGACCTTGTATGTTCCAAGACTTACCGCGACTGCGTTTGACGGCATGGCGGTTGAACGCCGGATTCTAAAAGAAAAGGGCATTCCAGAGGAAGTTATTCCTACCTTGATTAAGGCTAGGAAGAAAGTGACCGCACAACATTATCACCGCATTTGGAGAAAATATGTTGCATGGTGTGAAGCCAAGAAGGCTCCAACGGAAGAATTTCAATTGGGTCGATTCTTACATTTCCTGCAGGCAGGATTGTCTATGGGCCTAAAATTGGGGTCTATTAAAGTTCAAATTTCGGCTTTATCAATCTTCTTCCAGAAGGAATTGGCTTCAGTGCCTGAAGTACAAACTTTTGTCAAGGGTGTACTACATATACAGCCCCCGATTGTGCCCCCAGTGGCACCGTGGGATCTAAACGTAGTTTTGGATTTGCTCAAATCTCATTGGTTTGAGCCTCTCAAATCTGTAGATTTTAAGTATCTTACATGGAAAGTAACCATGCTACTGGCCCTGGCTTCAGCCAGGAGAGTTTCAGAGTTGGCGGCTTTATCGTACAAAGGCCCATGTCTGATTTTCCATTCGGACAGGGCAGAACTGCGGACACGTCCTCATTTTCTCCCTAAGGTGGTTTCGGCTTTTCACTTGAACCAGCCTATTGTGGTGCCTGCGGCTACTAGCGACTTGGAGGACTCCAAGTTACTGGACGTTGTCAGAGCATTAAAAATATATATTTCAAGGACAGCTGGAGTCAGAAAATCTGACTCATTGTTTATATTGTATGCACCCAACAAGATGGGTGCTCCTGCGTCTAAGCAGACGATTGCGCGTTGGATCTGTAGCACAATCCAACTTGCACATTCTGTGGCAGGCCTGCCACAGCCTAAATCTGTAAAGGCCCACTCCACAAGGAAGGTGGGCTCATCTTGGGCGGCTGCCCGAGGGGTCTCGGCATTGCAACTTTGCCGAGCAGCTACGTGGTCAGGGGAGAACACGTTTGTAAAATTTTACAAATTTGATACTCTGGCTAAGGAGGACCTGGAGTTCTCTCATTCGGTGCTGCAGAGTCATCCGCACTCTCCCGCCCGTTTGGGAGCTTTGGTATAATCCCCATGGTCCTGACGGAGTCCCCAGCATCCACTAGGACGTTAGAGAAAATAAGAATTTACTTACCGATAATTCTATTTCTCATAGTCCGTAGTGGATGCTGGGCGCCCATCCCAAGTGCGGATTGTCTGCAATATTTGTACATAGTTATTGTTACAAAAATCGGGTTATTATTATTGTTGTGAGCCATCTTTTCAGAGGCTACTTCGTTTGTTATCATACTGTTAACTGGGTTCAGATCACAAGTTGTACGGTGTGATTGGTGTGGCTGGTATGAGTCTTACCCGGGATTCAAGATCCTTCCTTATTGTGTACGCTCGTCCGGGCACAGTACCTAACTGAGGCTTGGAGGAGGGTCATAGGGGGAGGAGCCAGTACACACCATGTGATCCTAAAAGCTTTCTTTAGATGTGCCCTGTCTCCTGCGGAGCCGCTATTCCCCATGGTCCTGACGGAGTCCCCAGCATCCACTACGGACTATGAGAAATAGAATTATCGGTAAGTAAATTCTTATTTTCCAAACCATTTGCATTTATTTACCAATTTATTCCACGTTTAGTTATCAGAGACTGTGTGCTTTGCAAGTATTTCCGGAGTTCTGTTTTCCAAACCATTTACATTTATTTACCAAGTTATTCCACGTTTAGTTATCACAGACTGTGTGCTTTGCAAGTATTACCGGAGTTCTGTCTTCTAAGCCATTCACATTTATTTACCAATTTATTCCACGTTTAGTTAGCAGAGACTGTGTGCTTTGCAAGTATTACCGGAGTTCTGTTTTCCAAACCATTCACATTTATTTACCAAGTTATTCCACGTTTAGTTATCAGAGACTGTGTGCTTTGCAAGTATTACCGGAGTTCTGTCTTCTAAACCATTTACATTTATTTACCAAGTCATTCCACGTTTAGTTATCAGAGACTGTGTGCTTTGCAAGTATTACCGGAGTTCTGTTTTCCAAACCATTCACATTTATTTACCAAGTCATTCCACGTTTAGTTATCAGAGACTGTGTGCTTTGCAAGTGTTACCGGAGTTCTGTCTTCTAAGCCATTCACATTTATTTACCAAGTTATGCCACGTTTAGTTATCAGAGACTGTGTGCTTTGCAAGTATTACCGGAGTTCTGTTTTCCAAACCATTCACATTTATTTACCAAGTCATTCCACGTTTAGTTATCAGAGACTGTGTGCTTTGCAAGTATTACCGGAGTTCTGTTTTCCAAACCATTTGCATTTATCAAGTTATTTCACGTTACCGGAGTTTTTCTTTTTCAGTTATTATTTACAAATCTTTACATCCAGCTACCAAGTTGTTTCACATTTGTGTTACCAGTGGCCTTATTTGCTTTAAACCTGCATTCTGCCATCAACTTGTCATCAATATATATTTGTGTTGCCAGAGACTTTTCTCTTACGTCCTAGAGGATGCTGGGGACTCCGTAAGGACCATGGGGTATAGACGGGCTCTGCAGGAGACATAGGCACGATCAAGAACTTTAGAATGGGTGTGCACTGGCTTCTCCCTCTAAGCCCCTCCTCCAGACCTCAGTTAGATCCTGTGCCCAGAGGAGACTGGGTGCATTACAGGGGAGCTCTCCAGAGTTTCTCTGAAAAAATAATTTTGTCAGGTTTTTTATTTTCAGGGAGCACTGCTGGCAACAGGCTCCCTGCATCGTGGGACTGAGGAGAGAGAAGCATACCTACTTAAGTGATAGGCTCTGCTTCTTAGGCTACCGGACACCATTCACTCCAAAGGGAGTTGGAACGCAGGTCTCACCCCGCAGTTCGTCCCAGAGCAGCGCCGTCGTCCTCACAGCCGGAAGATAGAAGCCGGGTGAGTATAAGAAGAAAGAAGACTGCAAAGGCGGCAGAAGACTTCAGCTCTACCCTGAGGTAAGCGCGCAGCGGTAACACTGCACGCTATTGCTCCCGCTCACAACACGCACTGCTGGCACTGCAGGGTGCAGTGGGGGGCGCCTTGGGCAGCAATATAAACCTCTAGTACTGGCAAATACGTATATATAGGCTGCGGAGGCAGTAGATATAAAAATCCCCCGCCAGTATTACAAAATTGAGCGGGACTGAAGCCCGCCGCTGGATGGGGCGGAGCTTGATCCCACAGCACTAACCAGCGCCATTTTCTCCACAGAGCACTGCAGAGAAGCTGGCTCCCCGGACTCTCCCCTGCTGAACACTGTGACACAGGGAAGAAAAGAGGGGGGGGCACTTGTAAGGAGCAGTGAGTGTATTATACAGATAATTATATATAAAAGCGCTATATTATCTGGGAATTTGTTTCCACTGTCAGTTGGCGCTGGGTGTGTGATGGCATACTCTCTCTCTGTCTCTCCAAAGGGCCTTATTGGGGAACTGTCTCCATATAAATATATCCCTGAGTGTGTGGGTGTCGGTACGAGTGTGTTGGCATGTCTGAAGCGGAAGGCTCATCTAAGGAGGAGTTGGAGCAGATGATTGTAGTCTCTCCGTCGGCAACACCGACACCTGATTGGTTGAACATGTGGAATGTTTTAAATGCAAATGTGACCTTATTAAATATTAGGATGGACAAACCAGAGTCCAGGGAAAAAGCAGAGAGTCAATCCATGGCTTTTACTGTGTCACAGGGCCCTTCAGGGTCTCAAAAATGTTCTCTATCCCAAATAGCAGACACTGATACCGACACGGATTCTGACTCCAGTGTCGACTACGATGATGCGAGGTTACACACAAGGGTGGCCAAAAATATTAATTATATGATTATTGCAATAAAAGATGTTTTGCATATCACAGATGACCCCTCTGTCCCTGACATGAGGGTGCGCATGTATAAGGAAAAGATACCTGAGGTAACCTTTCCCCCATCTCATGAGCTAAACGAGTTATTTGAAAAAGCTTGGGAAACTCCAGACAAAAAACTGCAGATTCCAAAGAGGATTCTTATGGCATATCCTTTCCCTGCACAGGACAGGGTACGGTGGGAATCCTTGCCCGGGGTGGACAAGGCTTTAATGCGTTTGCCCAAGAAGGTGGCGCTACTGTCTCCAGACACGGCAGCCCTCAAGGATCCTGCTGATCGCAGACAGGAAACTACCTTAAAATCTGTACGCATACGGGTGCTTTACTCAGACCGGCAATAGCATCGGCATGGGTATGTAGCGCAGTAGCAGCTTGGACAGATACCTTGTCAGCTGATATTGATTCCCTAGATAGGGATACCATTTTATTGACCTGGTCACATTAAAGACGCAGTCTTGTATATGAGAGACGCTCAAAGAGATGTTGGGCTGCTAGGTCCGAGAGCCAACGCATGGCGATTTCTGCTAGGCGAGCCCTGTGGACCCGCCAATGGATGAGTGATGCTGACTCAAAGAGGCATTTGGAGGGTTTACCTTAGAAGGGTGAAGTTTTATTTGGGGAAGTTCTCGCGGACCTGGTTTCCACAGCTACGGCCGGTAAATCTACTTTTTTACCTTATGTTCCCCCACAGCAAAAGAAAACACAATATCAGATGCAGTCCTTTAGGTCACATAAGTCCAGAAGAGGTCGGGGCTCATCCTTCCTCGCCAGAGGTAAGGGTAGAGGGAAAAGAACACCTGCTTTGGCTAGTTCCCAGGAACAGAAGTCCTCACTGGCTTCTACTAAATTCACCGCATGATGCTGGGGCTCCACTGAGGGAGTCCGCACCGATGGAGGCACATCTTTGACTCTTCAGACAGGTCTGGGATCTGTCAGATGTGGATCCTTGAGCGATGGAAATTGTATCCCAAGGCTACAAACTGGAATTCGAAGAGGTGCCCCCTCGACGATTTTTCAAGTCGGCCTTGCCAGCTTCTCCCCCAGAGGGAAGTAGTGTTAGCTGCAATTCAAAAGCTGTGTCAACAGCAAGTGATTATCAAGGTTCCCCTAGTCCAACAGGGGAAAGGGTACTATTCAACCCTGTTCATGGTCCCGAAGCCGGATGGCTCGGTCAGACCCATTTTAAATCTAAAATCCCTAAACCTGTACTTGAAAAAGTTCAAATTCAAGATGGAATCGCTCCGGGCCGTGATCTCCAGACTGGAAGGGGGGATTTTATGGTATCACTAGATATAAAGGATGCATACCGTCATGTCCCTATATATCGTCCTCATCAGGAATACCTGAGATTCGCTGTAGAGGACTGTCATTACCAGTTTCAGACATTGCCGTTTGGGCTTTCCACAGCCCGAGGATTTTCACCAAGGTGATGGCGGAGATGATGGTGCTCCTGCGCAGGCAGGGAGTCACAATTATCCCGCAGGTTTGGCATTTAAGACTGGGTCCTGATAACCACGGACGCAAGCCTCCAAGGATGGGGAGTAGTCACACAAGGAAGAAATTTTCAGGGACTATGGTCAAGCCAGGAGGCTTTTCTACACATCAACGTACTGAAATTGAGGGCCAGATACAACGGCATATGTCAAGCGGAGAATCTTTGCGACCTACCGATTCTGGTTCAGTCAGACAACGTCACAGCAGTGGCTCATGTAAACCGCCAAGGTGGGATAAGGAGCAGAGTGGCAATGGCGGAAGCCACCAGGATTCTTCGCTGGGCGGAAAATCACGTAAACGCTCTGTCAGCAGTCTTCATTCCGGGAGTGGGCAACTGGGAAGCAGACTTCCTCAGCAGGCACGATCTCCATCCATGAGAGTGGGGACTTCATCAAGAAGTTTTTGCAGAGATAACAAGTCTTTGGGGAATTCCTCAAATAGACATGATGGCATCATGCCTCAACAAGAAGCTTCGGAGGTATTGTGCCAGGTCAAGGGACCCTCAGGCAGTAGGGGTAGACGCCCTGGTGACACCATGGGTGTTTCAGTCGGTCTATGTGTTCCCTCTTCCTCTCATCTCAAAAATATTGAGAATCATAAGACGAAAAAGAGTGCAGGCAATACTCATTGTTCCAGATTGGCCTCGAAGGGCCTGGTACTCAGATCTTCACGAAATGCTCACAGAAGATCCGTGGCCTTTTCCTCTCAGGGAGGACCTGTTGCAGCAGGGACCCTGCGTGTTCCAAGACTACCGCGGTTATGTTTGACGGCATGGCGGTTGAACACCGAATCCTAGCTGGAAAAGGTATTCCGGAAGAAATCATCCCTACGCTGATAAAGGCTAGGAAGGAGGTGACGGCGAAACATTATCACTGTATCTGGAGGAAGTATATATCTTGGTGTGAAGCCAAGAATGCTCTTTTACGGAGGATTTCCATCTGGGCCGTTTTCTCCACTTTCTGCAAACAGGAGTGGATATGGGCCTGAAGTTAGGGCTGAAATCTGTACCTTAATGGAGCCGATCTATATTCTTTCAGAAGGAATTGGCTTCTCTCTCAGAAGTCCAGACTTTTGTAAAGGGAGTGCTGCACATCCAGCCTCCTTTTGTGGCACCATGGGACCTTAACATGGTGTTATAGTCCCTAAAATCTCACTTGTTTGAACCTCTTCAAAAGGTTGAATTTAAATTTCTCACTTGGAAGGTGGTCATGTTGTTGGCCTTGGCATCTGCAAGGCGGGTGTCTGAATTGGCGGCCTTGTCTCACAAGAGCCACTATCTGATTTTCCATGTGGATAGAGCGGAGTTGAGGACTCGTCCTCAATTTTTGCCTAAGGTGGTTTCATAATTTCATATGAACCAACGTATTGTGGTGCTTGTTGCTACGGGTGATTTGTAGGACTCCAAATCCCTGGATGTAGCCAGGACGGCTCGGGTTAGGAAAACAGAAGCACTGTTTGTCCTGTATGCAGCCAACAAAGTTGGTGCTCCTGCTTTGAAGCAGACTATTGCTCACTGGATCTGTAACACGATTTAGCAGGCTCATTCTACAGCTGGATTGCCATTACCAAATTCGATAAAGGGCCATTCCACTAGGAAGGTGGGCTCTTCTTGGGCGGCTGCCCGAGGCGTCTCGGCTTTACAGCTTTGCCGAGCAGCTACTTGGTCGGGTTCAAACACTTTTTTGCAAAGTTCGATAAGTTTGACACCCTGGCCGATGAGGACCACGCGTTTGCTCAATCGGTGCTGCAGTCTTCCGCACTCTCCCGCCCGGTCTGGAGCTTTGGTATAAACCCCATGGGCCTTACGGAGTCCACAGCATCCTCTAGGACGTAAGAAAATAAGATTTTACACCTACCGGTAAATCTTTTTCTCCTAGTCCTTAAGAATGCTGGGCGCCCGTCCCAGTGCAGACTACTTTCTGCAAGGCTTGTATATAGTTATTGCTTACATAAGAGTTATGTTACAGTTGAAATCAGTCTTTGCCTGATACTGTTTTTTGTTCATACTGTTAACTGGTTGCGTATATTCCAGGTTATACGGTGTGGATGGTGTGGGCTGGTATGAATCTTGCCCTTGGATTAACAAAAATCCTTTCCTCGCTCTGTCCATCTCCTCTGGGCACAGTTCTCTAACTGAGGTCTGGAGGAGGGGCATAGAGGGAGGAGCCAGTGCACACCCATTCTAAAGTTCTTTATAGTGCCCATGTCTCCTGTGGAGCCTGTCTATACCCCATGGTTCTTACGGAGTCCCCAACATCCTCTACGGACTAGGAGAAAAAGATTTACCGGTAGGTTTAAAATCTAATTTTTATTATTACCTTGGATTTAGTTACCGTTTATCATTTCAGTTCTGCTACTACCATCTATTATATCATTGTTCTGTGACCTTTTGTGTTTATTAAACATCAGTGCATATGTGCAGGACTTTATTCAATCTCCACGCTTCATACTTCATTCCAACAGTGACCCACTAGTGCCCCCTCCAGGAACAGACAAAATCAGAATCCTGACAACAGACTTAGGCTTGTGGGTTCAGAGTAACAAAATGCTGATCATGTGCGGAATCTTGGTGTCCTGGATGGCGGAGAGACATTTAGGGGGTATTTAGTTTGAAAGGTAACTTAGGTGTGTGTTTTTTCTCTAACAGACCCCCAACCGACTTTTCAAACAATTGACTTTCACTCTTACAATCAGGTATCAGCCACAATCAGATCCTCATCTGAGGAACATAGCCAGAATCCAGCACTTATTTCCCTCAGAAGATCTACCTACAGTCATACATACACTTGTATCATCACACATAGACTACTGCAATGTCCTCTACCTGGGTCTCCCAGCAAAAGAATTGCACCGCTTGTAGCTTGTACAGACTGCAGCAGCCAGGCTGTTACCTAACCAGCCCGTTCCTGCCACATAACACCCATTCTCTACTCCTTCCACTGGCTGCCTGTAAGATGGTGACTCTTACATAATCTTACTGACTCTCCCAGCCCTACATGACCAGGGTCCATGGTACCAGAAGCAGCTTCTGCCTCCTTACTGACTTACTGTAGGCCCCTATTACATAATCTTACTGACTGTCCCAGCCCTACATGACCAGGGTCTATGTACCAGAAGCAGCTTCTGTCTCCTTACTGACTTAATGTAGGCCCCTATTACAGAATCTTACTGACTCTCCCAGCCCTACATGACCAGGGTCCATGTACCAGAAGCAGCTTCTGCCTCCTTACTGACTTACTGTAAGCCCCTATTACACAATCTTACTGACTCTCCCAGCCCTACATGACCAGGGTCCATGTACCAGAAGCAGCTTCTGCCTCCATACTGACTTACTGTAGGCCCCTATTACATAATCTTACTGACTCTCCCAGCCCTACATGACCAGGGTCCATGAACCAGAAGCAGCTTCTGCATCCTTACTGACTTACTGTAGGCCCCTATTACATAATCTTACTGACTCTCCCAGCCCTACATGACCAGGTTCCATGTACCAGAAGCAGCTTCTGCCTCCTTACTGACTTACTGTAGGCCCCTATTACATAATCTTACTGACTCTCCCAGCCCTACATGACCAGGGTCCATGTACCAGAAGCAGCTTCTGCCTCCTTACTGACTTACTGTAGGCCCCTATTACATAATCTTACTGACTCTCCCAGCCCTACATGACCAGGGTCCATGTACCAGAAGCAGCTTCTGCCTCCTTACTGACTTACTGTAGGCCCCTATTACATAATCTTACTGACTCTCCCAGCCCTACATGACCAGGGTCCATGTACCAGAAGCAGCTTCTGCCTCCTTACTGACTTACTGTAGGCCCCTATTACATAATCTTACTGACTCTCCCAGCCCTACATGACCAGGGTCCATGTACCAGAAGCAGCTTCTGCCTCCTTACTGACTTACTGTAGGGCCCTATTACACAATCTTACTGACTCTCCCAGCCCTACATGTCCAGGGTCCATGTACCAGAAGCAGCTTCTGCCTCCTTACTGACTTACTGTAGGCACCTATTACACAATCTTACTGACTTCCAGCCCTACATGACCAGGGTCCATGTACCAGAAGCAGCTTCTGCCTCCTTACTGACTTACTGTAGGCCCCTATTACACAATCTTACTGACTCTCCCAGCCCTACATGACCAGGGTCCATGTACCAGAAGCAGCTTCTGCCTCCTTACTGACTTACTGTAGTTCCCTATTACAGAATCTTACTGACTCTCCCAGCCCTACATGACCAGGGTCTATGTACCAGAAGCAGCTTCTGTCTCCTTACTGACTTAATGTAGGCCCCTATTACAGAATCTTACTGACTCTCCCAGCCCTACATGACCAGGGTCCATGTACCAGATGCAGCTTCTGCCTCCTTACTGACTTACTGTAAGCCCCTATTACACAATCTTACTGACTCTCCCAGCCCTACATGACCAGGGTCCATGTACCAGAAGCAGCTTCTGCCTCCATACTGACTTACTGTAGGCCCCTATTACATAATCTTACTGACTCTCCCAGCCCTACATGACCAGGGTCCATGAACCAGAAGCAGCTTCTGCATCCTTACTGACTTACTGTAGGCCCCTATTACATAATCTTACTGACTCTCCCAGCCCTACATGACCAGGTTCCATGTACCAGAAGCAGCTTCTGCCTCCTTACTGACTTACTGTAGGCCCCTATTACATAATCTTACTGACTCTCCCAGCCCTACATGACCAGGGTCCATGTACCAGAAGCAGCTTCTGCCTCCTTACTGACTTACTGTAGGCCCCTATTACATAATCTTACTGACTCTCCCAGCCCTACATGACCAGGGTCCATGTACCAGAAGCAGCTTCTGCCTCCTTACTGACTTACTGTAGGCCCCTATTACATAATCTTACTGACTCTCCCAGCCCTACATGACCAGGGTCCATGTACCAGAAGCAGCTTCTGCCTCCTTACTGACTTACTGTAGGCCCCTATTACATAATCTTACTGACTCTCCCAGCCCTACATGACCAGGGTCCATGTACCAGAAGCAGCTTCTGCCTCCTTACTGACTTACTGTAGGGCCCTATTACACAATCTTACTGACTCTCCCAGCCCTACATGTCCAGGGTCCATGTACCAGAAGCAGCTTCTGCCTCCTTACTGACTTACTGTAGGCACCTATTACACAATCTTACTGACTTCCAGCCCTACATGACCAGGGTCCATGTACCAGAAGCAGCTTCTGCCTCCTTACTGACTTACTGTAGGCCCCTATTACACAATCTTACTGACTCTCCCAGCCCTACATGACCAGGGTCCATGTACCAGAAGCAGCTTCTGCCTCCTTACTGACTTACTGTAGTTCCCTATTACAGAATCTTACTGACTCTCCCAGCCCTACATGACCAGGGTCTATGTACCAGAAGCAGCTTCTGCCTCCTTACTGACTTACTGTAGGCCCCTATTACAGAATCTTACTGACTCTCCCAGCCCTACATGACCAGGGTCCATGTACCAGAAGCAGCTTCTGCCTCCTTACTGACTTACTGTAGGCCCCTATTACACAATCTTACTGACTCTCCCAGCCCTACATGACCAGGGTCCATGTACCAGAAGCAGCTTCTGCCTCCTTACTGACTTACTGTAGGCCCCTATTACAGAATCTTACTGACTCTCCCAGCCCTACATGACCAGGGTCCATGTACCAGAAGCAGCTTCTGCCTCTTACTGACTTACTGTAGGCCCCTATTACACAATCTTACTGACTCTCCCAGCCCTACATGACCAGGGTCCATGTACCAGAAGCAGCTTCTGCCTCCTTACTGACTTACTGTAGTTCCCTATTACATAATCTTACTGACTCTCCCAGCCCTACATGACCAGGGTCCATGTACCAGAAGCAGCTTCTGCCTCCTTACTGACTTACTGTAGGCCCCTATTACATAATCTTACTGACTCTCCCAGCCCTACATGACCAGGGTCCATGTACCAGAAGCAGCTTCTGCCTCCTTACTGACTTACTGTAGGCCCCTATTACATAATCTTACTGACTCTCCCAGCCCTACATGACCAGGGTCCATGTACCAGAAGCAGCTTCTGCCTCCTTACTGACTTACTGTAGGGTCCTATTACATAATCTTACTGACTCCCAGCCCTACATGACCAGGGTCCATGTACCAGAAGCAGCTTCTGCCTCCTTACTGACTTACTGTAGTTCCCTATTACAGAATCTTACTGACTCTCCCAGCCCTACATGACCAGGGTCCATGTACCAGAAGCAGCTTCTGCCTCCTTACTGACTTACTGTAGGCCCCTATTACACAATCTTACTGACTCTCCCAGCCCTACATGACCAGGGTCCATGTACCAGAAGCAGCTTCTTCCTCCTTACTGACTTACTGTAGGCCCCTATTACACAATCTTACTGACTCTCCCAGCCCGACATGACCAGGGTCCATGTACCAGAAGCAGCTTCTGCCTCCTTACTGACTTACTGTAGGCCCCTATTACATAATCTTACTGACTCTCCCAGCCCTACATGACCAGGGTCCATGTACCAGAAGCAGCTTCTGCCTCCTTACTGACTTACTGTAGGCCCCTATTACATAATCTTACTGACTCTCCCAGCCCTACATGACCAGGGTCCATGTACCAGAAGCAGCTTCTGCCTCTTTACTGACTTCCTGTAGGCCCCTATTACAGAATCTTACTGACTCTCCCAGCACTACATGACCAGGGTCCATGTACCAGAAGCAGCTTCTGCCTCCTTACTGACTTACTGTAGGCCCCTATTACATAATCTTACTGACTCTCCCAGCCCTACATGACCAGGGTCCATGTACCAGAAGCAGCTTCTGCCTCCTTACTGACTTACTGTAGGCCCCTATTACACAATCTTACTGACTCTCCCAGCCCGACATGACCAGGGTCCATGTACCAGAAGCAGCTTCTGCCTCCTTACTGACTTACTGTAGGCCCCTATTACATAATCTTACTGACTCTCCCAGCCCTACATGACCAGGGTCCATGTACCAGAAGCAGCTTCTGCCTCCTTACTGACTTACTGTAGGCCCCTATTACATAATCTTACTGACTCTCCCAGCCCTACATGACCAGGGTCCATGTACCAGAAGCAGCTTCTGCCTCTTTACTGACTTCCTGTAGGCCCCTATTACAGAATCTTACTGACTCTCCCAGCACTACATGACCAGGGTCCATGTACCAGAAGCAGCTTCTGCCTCCTTACTGACTTACTGTAGGCCCCTATTACATAATCTTACTGACTCTCCCAGCCCTACATGACCAGGGTCCATGTACCAGAAGCAGCTTCTGCCTCCTTACTGACTTACTGTAGGCCCCTATTACACAATCTTACTGACTCTCCCAGCCCTACATGACCAGGGTCCATGTACCAGAAGCAGCTTCTGCCTCTTTACTGACTTACTGTAGGCACCTATTACATAATCTTACTGACTCCCAGCCCTACATGACCAGGGTCCATGTACCAGAAGCAGCTTCTGCCTCCTTACTGACTTACTGTAGGCCCCTATTACAGAATCTTACTGACTCTCCCAGCCCTACATGACCAGGGTCCATGTACCAGAAGCAGCTTCTGCCTCCTTACTGACTTACTGTAGGCCCCTATTACATAATCTTACTGACTCTCCCAGCCCTACATGACCAGGGTCCATGTACTAGAAGCAGCTTCTGCCTCCTTACTGACTTACTGTAGTTCCCTATTACATAATCTTACTGACTCTCCCAGCCCTACATGACCAGGGTCCATGTACCAGAAGCAGCTTCTGCCTCCTTACTGACTTACTGTAGGCCCCTATTACACACTCTTACTGACTCTCCCAGCCCTACATGACCAGGGTCTATGTACCAGAAGCAGCTTCTGCCTCCTTACTGACTTACTGTAGGCCCCTATTACATAATCTTACTGACTCTCCCAGCCCTACATGACCAGGGTCCATGTACCAGAAGCAGCTTCTGCCTCCTTACTGACTTACTGTAGGCCCCTATTACATAATCTTACTGACTCTCCCAGCCCTACATGACCAGGGTCCATGTACCAGAAGCAGCTTCTGCCTCCTTACTGACTTACTGTAGGCCCCTATTACATAATCTTACTGACTCTCCCAGCCCTACATGACCAGGGTCCATGTACCAGAAGCAGCTTCTGCCTCCTTACTGACTTACTGTAGTCCCCTATTACAGAATCTTACTGACTCTCCCAGCCCTACATGACCAGGGTCCATGTACCAGAAGCAGCTTCTGCCTCCTTACTGACTTACTGTAAGCCCCTATTACAGAATCTTACTGACTCTCCCAGCCCTACATGACCAGGGTCCATGTACCAGAAGCAGCTTCTGCCTCCTTACTGACTTACTGTAGGCCCCTATTACACAATCTTACTGACTCTCCCAGCCCTACATGACCAGGGTCCATGTACCAGAAGCAGCTTCTGCCTCCTTACTGACTTACTGTAGGCCCCTATTACACAATCTTACTGACTCTCCCAGCCCGACATGACCAGGGTCCATGTACCAGAAGCAGCTTCTGCCTCCTTACTGACTTACTGTAGGCCCCTATTACATAATCTTACTGACTCTCCCAGCCCTACATGACCAGGGTCCATGTACCAGAAGCAGCTTCTGCCTCCTTACTGACTTACTGTAGGCCCCTATTACATAATCTTACTGACTCTCCCAGCCCTACATGACCAGGGTCCATGTACCAGAAGCAGCTTCTGCCTCTTTACTGACTTCCTGTAGGCCCCTATTACAGAATCTTACTGACTCTCCCAGCACTACATGACCAGGGTCCATGTACCAGAAGCAGCTTCTGCCTCCTTACTGACTTACTGTAGGCCCCTATTACATAATCTTACTGACTCTCCCAGCCCTACATGACCAGGGTCCATGTACCAGAAGCAGCTTCTGCCTCCTTACTGACTTACTGTAGGCCCCTATTACACAATCTTACTGACTCTCCCAGCCCTACATGACCAGGGTCCATGTACCAGAAGCAGCTTCTGCCTCTTTACTGACTTACTGTAGGCACCTATTACATAATCTTACTGACTCCCAGCCCTACATGACCAGGGTCCATGTACCAGAAGCAGCTTCTGCCTCCTTACTGACTTACTGTAGGCCCCTATTACAGAATCTTACTGACTCTCCCAGCCCTACATGACCAGGGTCCATGTACCAGAAGCAGCTTCTGCCTCCTTACTGACTTACTGTAGGCCCCTATTACATAATCTTACTGACTCTCCCAGCCCTACATGACCAGGGTCCATGTACTAGAAGCAGCTTCTGCCTCCTTACTGACTTACTGTAGTTCCCTATTACATAATCTTACTGACTCTCCCAGCCCTACATGACCAGGGTCCATGTACCAGAAGCAGCTTCTGCCTCCTTACTGACTTACTGTAGGCCCCTATTACACACTCTTACTGACTCTCCCAGCCCTACATGACCAGGGTCTATGTACCAGAAGCAGCTTCTGCCTCCTTACTGACTTACTGTAGGCCCCTATTACATAATCTTACTGACTCTCCCAGCCCTACATGACCAGGGTCCATGTACCAGAAGCAGCTTCTGCCTCCTTACTGACTTACTGTAGGCCCCTATTACATAATCTTACTGACTCTCCCAGCCCTACATGACCAGGGTCCATGTACCAGAAGCAGCTTCTGCCTCCTTACTGACTTACTGTAGGCCCCTATTACATAATCTTACTGACTCTCCCAGCCCTACATGACCAGGGTCCATGTACCAGAAGCAGCTTCTGCCTCCTTACTGACTTACTGTAGTCCCCTATTACAGAATCTTACTGACTCTCCCAGCCCTACATGACCAGGGTCCATGTACCAGAAGCAGCTTCTGCCTCCTTACTGACTTACTGTAGTTCCCTATTACATAATCTTACTGACTCTCCCAGCCCTACATGACCAGGGTCCATGTACCAGAAGCAGCTTCTGCCTCCTTACTGACTTACTGTAGGCACCTATTACATAATCTTACTGACTCTCCCAGCCCTACATGACCAGGGTCCATGTACCAGAAGCAGCTTCTGCCTCCTTACTGACTTACTGTAGTTCCCTATTACATAATCTTACTGACTCTCCCAGCCCTACATGACCAGGGTCCATGTACCAGAAGCAGCGCCCTGTTTGGTTCCATCTGCAGATGAAGGACTGTTACCAGCAGTATCATAATTCCCCAAGCAGTGCTGAGATGTCGGGTGACACAGGGTAGGCGGCACCTTTGCAGTAGCGGGGGCTGCCGGAGCAGTGTCTACATAGGAAATATTGTCTCCAAGCAGCGCTGAGGTGTCAGGGGAGACAGGGCGGATGGCTGCAGTGCGGTACCAGGAGCTGCTGGAAGAAGTGTCTATGTGGGTAATCATGTCCCCAAGAAGCACTAAGGTGCCAGAGCGGGTGGCAGTAGTGGGGGGAGCCGGGGCAGTGGCAGTAGTTTTTTTGGGGGGGCAGGTGGCAGTAGTAGGGGAGACGAGGTGGGTGGCAGTACAGGGAAGTGGGGTGGGTGACAGTAGTGGGGGGGAGATGGGGCATGTGGCAGTAGTGGGGGGAGCCAGGGCGGTGGGAGTAGTGGAAGGAGACGGGGTGGATGGCTGCAGTGCGGTACCATGGGCTGCTGGAGGCAGTGTCTATGTGGGTAATCATGTCCCCAAGAAGCACTAAGGTGTCAGAGAGGAAGACAGAGTGGGTGGCAGTAGTGGGGGGAGATGGGGCGTGTGGCAGTAGTGGGGTGGAGACGGGACGAGTGGCAGTAGTGGCGGGAGATGGGGCAGTGGCAGTAGTGTGGGAAGATGAGGTGGGTGGCAGTAGTGGGGGTGAGACACGAGGCGGATGGCAGTAGTGGCGGGAGATGGGGCGGTGACAGTAGTGGGGGAAGACAGGGCGGTGGCAGTAGTGGGGGGAGACGGCAGATGGCAGTAGTGGGGGGAGGTAGTAGTAGATGGAGGCAGTAGTGGGGGTAGACAGGGCGGATGGCCGCAGTGCAGTACCAGGGGCTGCTGGAGGCAGTAAAGAGGTGTATGGGTCCCGCACAGAACCAGTTGATAATTAGACTTAATGATTATTATGCTTCCTTATTTCTAATTAATCCCTTGTATGTGTTACTGTTATTTGCTGTGTCAGCCTTTATGTGTGTTCTGTGTAATAATCCTGAAAGTAGTGCTGCCACCGATCTCATATCATTTGTAGTAACTTGGAAAAGATGAGATATGAGGTGCACTCTGGAAGCTTATAGGGGGTTAATCAGAGATGAACACAGATGTGACATCACGCAGCCCCCCGGAAAATGGTCCCGGACCACCTGCATTCACCCCTCAGGGATGTGACTGCAATGTGTGTGTCTGCGCGGCCGCTGCGCATGTGCATATTGCCACCACCAGCAAACTGCTGCGGGCCGCTATTGCGGCTGGGTCTGAATGACCCCCATAGGCTGTTGTGCAGAGAAAAGTATTTTTAAGTTTAAAATATAGACAAAAATATGTGTATTAAAGATATGAAATAAAGTTGTTTAAAAACAAAAGTTTTCCGTTGAGTCTTTTTACGTGTCTGTGTATTATCTTATTTCCAGATAATTGTCGCTATGGTGACAGAAACAATTTCCTGTTAATGTGTCACTTGTATTGTTACTTTTGTGTCCACATAATATCAGTGTTGCTGTGTATAAATACCCCGTCTGGTGTGTAAACGTGGGTACACACTCTGCCATTGTGGCTGTGCAATTTCCCTTGAACTGGCCGGAGCCCAGAACCACCAATAGTGACTGTATGTACTTGTGATTGTGGCTATGTCTGATTGTGACAGCTCATGGGAATAGTGGGGTGTGTATAGATATCTTTTTTTTTAAATGATGTCTGTTCAAAGGTTCAGTTTTTGTGATTTTTACTTGTAGGTGAATTAGGGTTGTTGTATTGTCGAAGTCAAAAAATAAGATTTTAAACCTACCGGTAAATCTTTTTATCCTAGTCCGTAGAGGATGCTGGGGACTCCGTAAGGACCATGGGGTATAGACGGGCTCCGCAGGAGACATGGGCACTCTAAAGACTTTATAATGGGTGTGCACTGGCTCCTCCCTCTATGCCCCTCCTCCAGACCTCAGTTAGAGAAACTGTGCCAGAGGAGATGGACAGTACGAGGAAAGGATTTTTGTTAATCTAAGAGCAAGATTCATACCAGCCCACACCATCCACACCGTATAACATGGAATATACGCAACCAGTTAACAGTATGAACAAAACAGTATCAGCCAAAGACTGATCTTAACTGTAACCATAACCCTTATGTAAGCAATAACTATATACAAGCCTTGCAGAAAGTAGTCCGCACTGGGACGGGCGCCCATCATCCTCTACGTACTAGGAGAAAAAGATTTACCGGTAGGTTTAAAATCTTATTTTCTCTTACGTCCTAGAGGATGCTGGGGACTCCGTAAGGACCATGGGGATTATACCAAAGCTCCAGACCGGGCGGGAGAGTGCGTATGACTCTGCAGCACCGACTGAGCAAACGCTAGGTCCTCATCGGCCAGGGTATCAAACTTGTAGAATTTTGCAAAGGTGTTTGAACCTGACCAAGTAGCTGCTCGGCAAAGCTGTAAAGCCGAGACACCTTCCACCTTCCTAGTGGAATGGGCCTTTACCGAATTTGGTAAAAGCAATCCAGCCGTAGAATGAGCCTGCTGAATCGTTAACAGATCCAGCGAGCAATAGTCTGCTTAGAAGCAGGAGCGCCAACCTTGGGGTAAATTTACTAAGATGGGAGTTCTATTTAGGATGGAATGTTGCCGAAAGCAACCAATCAGATTCTACTTCTCATTTATCTAGCACCTTCTGGAAGATAATACCCGGAATCTGATTGGTTGCTATGGGCAACATCTCATCTTAAATAGAACTCCCACCTTAGTAAATGTACCCCCTTGTTGGCTGCATACAGGACAAACAGTGCCTCTGTTTTCCTAACTCGAGCCTTCCTGGCTACATACATTTTTAAGGCCCTGACTACATCAAGGGACTTGGAATCCTCCAAGTCACCCGTAGCCACAGGGACCACAATGAAACGATGGAACCACCTTAGGCAAAAATTGAGGACGAGTCCTCAACTCTGCTCTATCCACATGGAAAATCAGATAGGTGCTTTTGTGAGACAAAGCCGCCAATTCGGACACCCGCCTTGCAGATGCCAAGGCCAACAACATGACCACCTTCCAAGTGAGAAATTTTAATTAAACCGTTTGAAGAGGTTCAAACCAGTGAGACTTCAGGAACCGTAACACCATGTTAAGGTGCCACTGGGGGCACAAAAGGAGGTTTGATGTGCAGCACTCCCTTTGCAAAAGTCTGGACTTCTGGGAGAGAAGACAATTCCTTCTGAAAGAAAATAGACAGGGCCGAAATCTGTACCTTAATGGAGCCTAACTTTAGGCCCATATCCACTCCTGTCTGTTGAAAGTGGAGAAAACAGCCCAGATGGAAATCTTCCGTAGGAGCATTCTTGGCTTCACACCAAGATATATACTTCCTCCAGATACGGTGATAATGTTTCGCCGTCACCTCCTTCCTAACCTTTATCAGAGTAGGGATGACTTCCTCCGGAATACCTTTCCCAGCTAGGATTCGGTGTTCAACCGCCATGCCGCAAAACATAACCGCGGTAAGTCTTGGAACACGCAGGGCCCCTGCTGCAACAGGTCCTCCCTGAGAGGAAGAGGCCACGGATCTTCTATGAGCATTTCCTGAAGATCTGAATACCAGACCCTTCGAAGCCAATCTGGAACAATGAGTATTGTCTGCACTCTTTTTCGTCTTATAATTCTCAATATTTTTGAGAGGAAGAGGAAGGAACACATAGACCGACTGAAACACCCATGGTGTCACCAGGTTGTCTACCGCTACTGCCTGAGGGTCCCTTGACCTGGCACAATACCTCCGAAGCTTCTTGTTGAGGCGTGACGCCATCATGTCTATTTGAGGAAGTGCCCAATGACTTGTTATCTCTGCAAAAACTTCTTGACGAAGTCCCCACTCTCCTGGATGGAGATCGTGCCTGCTGAGGAAGTCTGCTTCCCAGTTGTCCACTCCCGTAATAAAGACTGCTGACAGAGCGCTTACGTGATTTTCCGCCCAGCGAAGAATCCTGGTGGCTTCCACCATTGCCACATTCCTCCTTGTCCCGCCTTGGTGGTTTACATGAGCCACGGCTGTGACGTTGTCTGATTGAATCAGAACTGGTAGGTCGCGAAGAAGATTCTCTGCTTGTCATAAGCCGTTGTATATGGCCCTCAATTCCAGCACGTTGATGTGTAGACAAGCCTCCTGGCTTGACCATAGTCCCTGAAAATTTCTTCCTTGTGTGACTGCTCCCATCCTCGGAGGCTCGCGTCCGTGGTCACCAGAACCCAGTCTTGAATGCCGAACCTGCGACCCTTTAGAAGGTGAGCACTCTGCAGCCACCACAGGAGAGACACCCTGGCCCTGGGGGACAGGCTTATTTTCTGATGTATTTGTAGATGGGACCCGGACCACTTGTCCAGAAGGTCCCACTGAAATGTCCTTGCATGGAACCTACCGAAGGGGATGGCCTCGTAGGCCGCCACCATTTTCCCCAGAACTCGAGTGCATTGATGAACTGACACTCTTTTTGGTTTTAGCAGGTCTCTGACCATGTTCTGGAGTTCCTGTGCTTTTTCCATTGGGAGAAAAACCCTCTTCTGTTCCGTGTCCAGAATCATGCCTAAGAATGATAGCCGAGTCATTGGAATCAATTGTGACTTTGGTAGATTTAGAATCCAACCGTGCTGCTGCAGCACTCTCAGGAAGAGTGACACACTTTCCAGCAATTCATCTCTCGATCTCTCTTTTATCAGGAGATCATCCAAGTACGGGATAATTGTGACTCCCTGCCTGCGCAGGAGCACCATCATTTCCGCCATTACCTTGGTGAAAATCCTCGAGGCCGTGGAAAGCCCAAACGGCAACGTCTGAAAATGGTAATGACAGTCCTGTACAGCGAATCTCAGGTACGCCTGATGAGGAGGAAATATGGGGACATGAAGGTATGCATCCTTTATGTCTAGTGACACCATAAAATCCCCCCTTCCAGTCTGGAGATCACTGTCCGGAGCGATTCCATCTTGAATTTGAACTTTTTCAAGTACAGGTTTAGGGATTTTAGATTCAGAATGGGTCTGACCGAGCCATCCGGTTTCAGGACCACAAACAGCATTGAATAGTACCCTTTTCCCTGTTGTACTAGGGCAACCTTGATAATCACTTGCTGTTGACACAGCTTTTGAATTGCAGCTAAATCTATTTCCCTCTCTGGGGGAGAAGCTGGCAAGGCCGACTTGAAATCGTCGAGGGGGCACCTCTTCGAATTCCAATTTGTAGCCTTGGGACACAATTTCCATCGCCCAAGGATTCACGTCTGACAGAACCCAGACCTGGCTGAAGAGCCAAAGACGTTCTCCCACTGGCGCGGACTCCCTCAGTGGAGCCCCAGCGTCATGCGGTGGATTTAGTAGAAGCTGGGGAGGACTTCTGCTCCTGGGAACTAGCCGTAGCAGGCATTCTTTTCCCTCTACCCTTACCTCTGCCGAGGAAGGAAGACCCCCGACCTCTTCTGGACTTATGCGACCGAAAGGACTGCATCTGATATTGTGGAGTTTTCTTTTGCTGTGGGGGAACATAAGGCAAAAAAGTAGATTTTCCCACCGTAGCTGTGGAAACCAGGTCCACGAGACCTTCCCCAAATAAAACCTCACCCTTGTAAGGCAAAACCTCCAAATGCCTCTTTGAGTCAGCATCACCCGTCCATTGACAGGTCTACAGGGCTCGCCTAGCAGAAATCGCCATGGCGTTGGCTCCCGGACCTAGCAGCCCAACGTCTCTCTGAGCGTCTCTCATATATAAGACTGCGTCTTTAATGTGACCTAAGGTCAATAAAATGGTATCCCTATCTAGGGTATCAATGTCAGCTGACAAGGTATCTGTCCAAGCTGCTACTGCGCTACAAACCCAAGCTGATGCTACGGCTGGTCTGAGCAAAGCACCCGTATGTATATAAATAGATTTTAAGGTAGTTTCCTGTCTGCGATCAGCAGGATCCTTGAGGGCTGCCGTGTCTGGAGACGGTAGCGCCACCTTCTTGGACAAGCGCGTTAAAGCCTTGTCCACCCTGGGCGAGGATTCCCACCGTACCCTGTCCTGTGCAGGGAAAGGATACGCCATAAGAATTCTCTTGGGAATCTGCAGTTTTTTGTCTGGAGTTTCCCAAGATTTTTCAAATAACGCGTTCAGCTCATGAGATGGGGGAAATGTTACCTCAGGTTTCTTTTCCTTATACATGCGCACCCTCGTGTCAGGGACAGAGGGGTCATCAGTGATATGCAAAACAGCCTTTATTGCAATAATCATATAATGAATACTTTTGGCCACCCTTGCGTGTAACCTCGCATCATTGTAGTCGACACTGGAGTCAGAATCCGTGTCGGTATCAGTGTCTGTTACGTGGGACAGGGGACGTTTCTGAGACCCTGAAGGGCCCTGTGACACAGTCAAAGCCATGGATTGACTCCCTGTATTATCCCTGGACTCTGCTCTGTCCAATCTTTTATGTAATAAAGTCACACTTGCATTTAAAACATTCCACATGTCCAACCAATCAGGTGTCGGCGTTGCCGACGAAGACACCAGTCATCTGCTCCACATCCTCCTTAGATGAGCCTTCCGCTTCAGACATGCCGACACACACGTACCGACACCCCCACACACTCAGGGATATATCTATATGGAGACAGTCCCCCAATAAAGCCCTTTGGAGAGACAGAGAGAGAGAATATGCCAGCACACACCCAGCGCCACCGGACACTGGAATAAAATCCCAGTTAGTATAGCGCTTTTATATAAATATGTATAAATACACTCACTGAGCCAATTAAATGTGCCCCCCTCCCTCTTTTTTGCCCTCTGTAACCGTGTTCAGCAGGGGAGAGTCCGGTGTGCTGTGGAGAAAATGGCGCTGATTAGTGCTGGAGGATCAAGCCCCGCCCCCTCACTGGCAGGCTTCAGTCCCGCTCAAATTATTTATACTGGCGGGGGTTTATTGATATACTGCCTCTGCAGTATCTACTTTATATGCCAGTGTCCCTAGAGGTTTTTATTGCTGCCCAGGGCACCCACCCTGCACCCTTACAGTGCCCGTGGTGTGTGAATGTGTGGGAGCAATGGCGCAGCGTTACCTCAGTGAAGATCTGAAGTCTTCTGCCCCCTTTGAAGTCTTCTTCTCAATACTCACGCCGGGTGAGGACGGAGGAGGAGGATGGCGGCGCGGCTCCGGGACGAACGACGAGGGTGAGACCTGCGTTCCGAACCTCTGGAGCTAATGGTGTCCAGTAGCCTAAGAAGCAGAGCCTATCATTTTAAGTAGGTCTGCTTCTCTCTCCTCAGTCCCACGATGCAGGGAGCCTGTTGCCAGCAGTGCTCCCTGAAAATAGAAAACCTGACAAAAAGTCTATTTCAGAGAAACTCAGGAGAGCTCCCCTGTAATGCACCCAGTCTCCTCTGGGCACAGGATCTAACTGAGGTCTGGAGGAGGGGCATAGAGGGAGGAGCCAGTGCACACCCATTCTAAAGTCTTTAGAGTGCCCATGTCTCCTGTGGAGCCTGTCTATACCCCATGGTCCTTACGGAGTCTCCAGCATCCTCTAGGACATAAGAGAAATATTACACACCACATGCAAACACCAGAGTGGACTCTGTGCGTGCGTGTAGTCGCCATGCGTACGCATACACGCACGCTACGTACACTGGTTCACGAGCCTTGCGTATTGACACGTGGTATGAGTATATACGGTAGCATACGCATTCGCACAGAAAATCCAGAAAGACAGATTCAATATTCTATTTATATAGTGCATAATTTACACATAGTCTCCACACACATTCCCAGCAAGTTACATATACTCAAAGGATAGAACAGCAGAGTTATTCAGGGTTACAGGATGTGAGGGGATGGAGTAAGGTTAGGACTTAGTGTTTGGTATCCAGAAGTGCAATATCTTGAGACCTATATTCTGGTTGCTATGTGCAGTTTATAGCATGTTTCTGCACATATATAAGGATAGAACAGCAGAGTTATTCAGGGTTACAGGATGTGAGGGGATGGAGTAAGGTTAGGACTTAGTGTTTGGTAACCAGAAGTGTAATATCTTGAGACCTATATTCTGGTTGCTATGTGCAGTTTATAGCATGTTTCTGCACATATATAAGGATAGAACAGCAGAGTTATTCAGGGTTACAGGATGTGAGGGGATGGAGTAAGGTTAGGACTTAGTGTTTGGTATACAGAAGTGCAGTATCTTGAGACCTATATTCTGGTTGCTATATGCAGTTTATAGCATGTTTCTGCACATATATAAGGATAGAACAGCAGAGTTATTCAGGGTTACAGGATGTGAGGGGATGGAGTAAGGTTAGGACTTAGTGTTTGGTAACCAGAAGTGCAATATCTTGAGACCTATATTCTGGTTGCTATTTGCAGTTTATAGCATGTTTCTGCACATATATAAGGATAGAACAGCAGAGTTATTCAGGGTTACAGGATGTGAGGGGATGGAGTAAGGTTAGGACTTAGTGTTTGGTAACCAGAAGTGCAATATCTTGAGACCTATATTCTGGTTGCTATGTGCAGTTTATAGCATGTTTCTGCACATATATAAGGATAGAACAGCAGAGTTATTCAGGGTAACAGGATGTGAGGGGATGGAGTAAGGTTAGGACTTAGTGTTTGGTAACCAGAAGTGCAATATCTTGAGACCTATATTCTGGTTGCTATTTGCAGTATATAGCATGTTTCTGCACATATATAAGGATAGAACAGCAGAGTTATTCAGGGTTACAGGATGTGAGGGGATGGAGTAAGGTTAGGACTTAGTGTTTGGTAACCAGAAGTGCAGTATCTTGAGACCTATATTCTGGTTGCTATGTGCAGTTTATAGCATGTTTCTGCACATATATAAGGATAGAACAGCAGAGTTATTCAGGGTAACAGGATGTGAGGGGATGGAGTAAGGTTAGGACTTAGTGTTTGGTAACCAGAAGTGCAATATCTTGAGACCTATATTCTGGTTGCTATTTGCAGTATATAGCATGTTTCTGCACATATATAAGGATAGAACAGCAGAGTTATTCAGGGTTACAGGATGTGAGGGGATGGAGTAAGGTTAGGACTTAGTGTTTGGTAACCAGAAGTGCAGTATCTTGAGACCTATACTCTGGTTGCTATGTGCAGTTTATAGCATGTTTCTGCACATATATAAGGGTAGAACAGCAGAGTTATTCAGGGTTACAGGATGTGAGGGGATGGAGTAAGGTTAGGAATAAGTGTTTGGTAACCAGAAGTGCAGTATCTTGAGACCTATATTCTGGTTGCTATTTGCAGTTTATAGCATGTTTCTGCACATATATAAGGATAGAACAGCAGAGTTATTCAGGGTTACAGGATGTGAGGGCATGGAGTAAGGTTAGGGCTTAGTGTTTGGTATACAGAAGTGCAATATCTTGAGACATATATTCTGGTTGCTATTTGCAGTATATAGCATGTTTCTGCACATATATAAGGATAGAACAGCAGAGTTATTCAGGGTTACAGGATGTGAGGGGATGGAGTAAGGTTAGGACTTAGTGTTTGGTAACCAGAAGTGTAATATCTTGAGACCTATATTCTGGTTGCTATTTGCAGTTTATAGCATGTTTCTGCACATATATAAGGATAGAACAGCAGAGTTATTCAGGGTTACAGGATGTGAGGGGATGGAGTAAGGTTAGGACTTAGTGTTTGGTAACCAGAAGTGTAATATCTTGAGACCTATATTCTGGTTGCTATTTGCAGTTTATAGCATGTTTCTGCACATATATAAGGATAGAACAGCAGAGTTATTCAGGGTTACAGGATGTGAGGGGATGGAGTAAGGTTAGGACTTAGTGTTTGGTAACCAGAAGTGCAGTATCTTGAGACCTATATTCTGGTTGCTATGTGCAGTTTATAGCATGTTTCTGCACATATATAAGGGTAGAACAGCAGAGTTATTCAGGGTTACAGGATGTGAGGGGATGGAGTAAGGTTAGGAATAAGTGTTTGGTAACCAGAAGTGCAGTATCTTGAGACCTATATTCTGGTTGCTATTTGCAGTTTATAGCATGTTTCTGCACATATATAAGGATAGAACAGCAGAGTTATTCAGGGTTACAGGATGTGAGGGGATGGAGTAAGGGTAGGACTTAGTGTTTGGTAACCAGAAGTGTAATATCTTGAGACCTATATTCTGGTTGCTATTTGCAGTTTATAGCATGTTTCTGCACATATATAAGGATAGAACAGCAGAGTTATTCAGGGTTACAGGATGTGAGGGGATGGAGTAAGGTTAGGACTTAGTGTTTGGTATACAGAAGTGCAATATCTTGAGACCTATATTCTGGTTGCTATGTGCAGTTTATAGCATGTTTCTGCACATATATAATGATAGAACAGCAGAGTTATTCAGGGTTACAGGATGTGAGGGGATGGAGTAAGGGTAGGACTTAGTGTTTGGTAACCAGAAGTGTAATATCTTGAGACCTATATTCTGGTTTCTATTTGCAGTTTATAGCATGTTTCTGCACATATATAAGGATAGAACAGCAGAGTTATTCAGGGTTACAGGATGTGAGGGGATGGAGTAAGGTTAGGACTTAGTGTTTGGTAACCAGAAGTGCAATATCTTGAGACCTATATTCTGGTTGCTATTTGCAGTTTATAGCATGTTTCTGCACATATATAAGGATAGAACAGCAGAGTTATTCAGGGTTACAGGATGTGAGGGGATGGAGTAAGGTTAGGACTTAGTGTTTGGTAACCAGAAGTGCAATATCTTGAGACCTATATTCTGGTTGCTATTTGCAGTTTATAGCATGTTTCTGCACATATATAAGGATAGAACAGCAGAGTTATTCAGGGTTACAGGATGTGAGGGGATGGAGTAAGGTTAGGACTTAGTGTTTGGTATACAGAAGTGCAATATCTTGAGACCTATATTCTGGTTGCTATTTGCAGTTTATAGCATGTTTCTGCACATATATAAGGATAGAACAGCAGAGTTATTCAGGGTTACAGGATGTGAGGGGATGGAGTAAGGTTAGGAATAAGTGTTTGGTAACCAGAAGTGCAATATCTTGAGACCTATATTCTGGTTGCTATGTGCAGTTTATAGCATGTTTCTGCACATATATAAGGATAGAACAGCAGAGTTATTCAGGGTTACAGGATGTGAGGGGATGGAGTAAGGTTAGGACTTAGTGTTTGGTAACCAGAAGTGCAATATCTTGAGACCTATATTCTGGTTGCTATTTGCAGTTTATAGCATGTTTCTGCACATATATAAGGATAGAACAGCAGAGTTATTCAGGGTTACAGGATGTGAGGGGATGGAGTAAGGTTAGGACTTAGTGTTTGGTAACCAGAAGTGCAATATCTTGAGACCTATATTCTGGTTGCTATGTGCAGTTTATAGCATGTTTCTGCACATATATAAGGATAGAACAGCAGAGTTATTCAGGGTTACAGGATGTGAGGGGATGGAGTAAGGTTAGGACTTAGTGCTTGGTATCCAGAAGTGCAATATCTTGAGACCTATATTCTGGTTGCTATGTGCAGTATATAGCATGTTTCTGCACATATATAAGGATAGAACAGCAGAGTTATTCAGGGTTACAGGATGTGAGGGGATGGAGTCAGGTTAGGACTTAGGGGTATATTTACTAACATTCATAATTTTCGGAAAAAGGTCAAATTTCAATCACGAATGACATCGAAAGTGTAAAATTGCAACTTTTTGAATGTATTACGACTAATTTACTAAGCTGTCGTATTCTGCATTTTCGTTTTTTCCGATGTCGATGTCATTCGTGTTTTTTTACCGTTTTTTTTATGGCAGTGATTAGCAAAACACTGCCGACTTTATCACAATGAATCACGGCCGGATCTGTGTGATCCGTGCTGGGGTTCATTTTATTTTATTTTTTTTCAAATAAGCACTGTAAAAAAAAAAAAAAAAATGGCGTGGGGTCCCCCCTCCTAAACATAACCAGCCTTGGGCTCTTTGAGCCAATCCTGGTTGCAGAAATATGGGGGGAAAAGTGACAGGGGTTCCCCCATATTTAAGCAACCAGCATCGGGCTCTGCGCCTGGTCCTGGTTCCAAAAATACGGGGGACAAAAAGCGTAGGGGTCCCCCGTATTTTTAAAACCAGCACCGGGCTCCACTAGCTGGACAGATAATGCCACAGCCGGGGGTCACTTTTATACAGTGCCCTGCGGCCGTGGCATCACATTTCCAACTAGTCACCCCTGGCCGGGGTATCCTGGGGAAGTGGGGACCCCTTCAATCAAGGGGTCCCCCCCCAGCCACCCAAGGGCCAGGGGTGAAGCCCGAGGCTGTCCCCCCCATCCAATGGACTGCGGATGGGGGGCTGATAGCCTTTTTGTAAAAGTGTAAGATATTGTTTTTAGTAGCAGTACTACAAGGCCCAGCAAGCCTCCCCCGCATGCTGGTACTTGAAGAACCACAAGTACCAGCATGCGGCGGAAAAAACGGGCCCGCTGGTACCTGTAGTACTATTACTAAAAAAATACCCAAAAAAAGACAATACACACACACCTTGACAGTAAAGTTTTATTACATCCATCCACACAAACATACATACATACTTACCTATGTCCCCACGCAGGTCGGTCCTCTTGTCCAGTAGAATCCATGGTGTACCTGTTGAATAAATTATACTCACCAGATCCAGGGTACCAGGCTCCTCGGATAATCCATTTGTATTCCACGTACTTGATCAAAATAAAAAAACGGACACCCGATCCTCGCACTGAAAGGGGCCCCATGTTTACACATGGGACCCCTTTCCCCGACTGCCAGAAACCCACTCTGACTTATGTCATAGTGGGTTTCTTCAGCCAGTCAGGGAGCGCCACGTTGTGGCACCCTCCTGATCGGCTGTGTGCTCCTGTACTGACTGATAGGCGGCACACGGCAGTGTTACAATGTAGCGCCTATGCGCTCCATTGTAACCAATGGTGGGAACTTTCTGCTCAGCGGTTATATAACACAGGACAGCATGTATTCCACCGCATAGGGACAAGAGAAATCATTGAGGCAGTCAAGATCAGCTTGCAGCATACACCATACAAGTGCCTACAGACCAAGCCATTGTATATACTGACAGTGAGACCAGAGCACTGAATACTATGCACACAATGAAATTACCGGGTAGGGCAGAAGTGAAAGGTGAAGGCAATACTGCTGTAAGCCCGGCTGTGCCAGTCTCCTCAGTTGAAGTCAGTTACCCACTATCAAAAGCTTATCTAAGTATAAAAGCTGGATTCCCAGACCCGAGGAAAGATTCAAATTCCACTTGTAGGTACCTCTCACAGGAGTATTATGTACATAATTTACTTGCAGGGATCTAGAACAGATATTATATACTTGTTTACCTGAGGATTTAGCAGAATCCCTCACAACCAGTATTAATCTCTCTGCAAATGATTATGGTGACCCAACTAAAGGAAAGATAGATGCACTTAATGCTAACCTGCGTGACCTATGCCCACCAGTCCCCAAATGGGATGATTTATTCACAATCAAACAGGCAAACACTGAAACAGTGGATGAATATTTTGGTAGATTTAAGTTAGTGGTACCCACATTTACTGCTGGAGAAGTGATAGTTAAACCAAATGAGGCTAGTTCCATGTTTTGTGTAAGGTCTAAAGCCTGCAGTAATGTACTAAACTAGCATGGAGAGACGCCCCAATAAACACTGTAGGGGGGGTGAAGCAAGAGCTCGTGACCTTAATCTTGTCAAACCCACTCCTGTTCTTGTTGTAGATCAGATTGCTCCTACACAACCCCAGCAACAGACACATATAACAAATCCCCAGGGAGTCCAAAACAGTCAGGGACCACCTGTGCAAAACCTTTGGGACCCCAGACAGCCAAGGCATAGCCAGCAAAAGAGAAATTCATGGCAGGGACAAGGAGGTAAGTACACCACAAATAGAAACACAGGGCCAATATACCAAGATCCTAGACATCCAGACCCAATGGCATGCTTCATACGTGGTAAGTATGGCCATAGAGCTAGATATTGCAGAAGTCAAGTATCTTCTCAGAACAGGATGTACCCACATGGAAATGCGGGAACACCCAGCGGCCCTACACAACACCCCTACCACCAACATTATAATCAAGGACCCCAGATGGGCACTCATGCCCCACACAACGGCCCCCACAATCAGTTGTCACGCTGGCAGCAGCAACCATACTGATGTTTAATCCATCCAGTGTCTTCATTATGCAGCGTGCAATGCCAACACATTGAGGAACCCTTGGTTACTGTGCATGGAAATAATGAACCTGTTTCTTTTTTACTAGACACTGGAGCGGCTAAGTCACTACTTACCACTGCACTACCTTCACAGACGCTTTCAGGGCACACGGTCCTAGCGGTCGGAGTCTCAGGACAATTACAGCACTTACCAATACTAGCTGATAGTAATATACAGATAGGACCATTGAATTATACACACGCTTTCTTACTAGCATCCAACGCACCAGCAAACTTGCTTAGCCGTGACCTACTATGTAAACTCAAAGGCACCATTTACTGCACAGCGGATGGTATTTACTTAGACATTCCCAAATCACTAGAAAGCAATGCACAAGTGCTGGTAGACACACCAGTCCCACTCCTGTCATTGCACCTTGAGCAAACCAACTCCCATATGCGTGAAGACATACTGCAAGCGGTTCCCAGCTGCTTATGGGCACAGTATAAGGATGAGGTAGGCTTACTTCAAGTAAGCTGCAAGCAGGCAAGTCCCCACCATGCATCACGCAGTACCCGCTGAAACCGGGAGTGGAGGAAGGGGCATAACCATCCATCCGCTCACTTCTGCACCAGGGGGTCTTGCGCAAATGCGTCAGTGCTGCAAATTCTCCGATCTTTCCTGTCCGAAATTTGGGCCCTGCACAAACTTACCGTATCGTGTAGGACTTGCCTGCACTGAATGCGGTCATACAAACTTGCCACCCTGTAGTGCCCAACCCCGCTACGATACTTACGCAGGTCCCGCCGGATGCAGTTTTTTTTACAGTTATTGACCCATGCTAAGCGTTTTTCTCCATTCCATTACATCCAGACTGTCAGTACCTGTTTGCGTTTACATTTAAGGGTCAACAGCATACCTGGTCTCATATGCCCCAGGGGCAACGGAATGCTCCTACTTATTTTAGCCAAGCGCTCCATGATATATTGCAGAATTGGTCCCCAACACACAACTCAGTGCTTATTCAATATCTTGACGATTTGTTATTGTGTTAACAGACAGAGGAGGAATTGTGGGAAGATTCAGTGTCCCTGTTGACTTTCCTCGCCTCCATGGGGTTGAAGGCCAACAAAGCCAAACTACAGCTGTCCCAGCAGAAAGTGCAGTACCTAGGTCACTGCATCTCCCAAGGACAGCACCATCTCCTACCATCATGCATCCAGGCCAAACAGAATATGCCGCTGCCACTCACCCAAAAACGAATACGCACCTTTATAGGGATGACCTCTTTCTGTAGACACTGGATACCAGGATATGCTGCTATAGCACTACATCTCCAGGAACTGGTAGCCATAAAAAAGCCTGATCCGGTCATCCATGATGACACCACACTACTAGCGTTTCATCAGTAGAAGGAAGCCCTCACTGCCACCCCAGCTCTGGGCTTCCCATGTTACACTAAACCATTTTTTCTCTTTTGTACAGAGCTCGATGGCTGTGCTGCTGGAGTACTAACTCAGAAAAATGGGGACTGTCACCACCCAGTGGGACATTACAGCACACAGCTGGATACAGTAGCTAGGGGGCTGCCGCAATGCTTGTGCGCGGTGGCTGCAGCAGCTACACTTGTTGACAAGACAGCAGGTATAGTTCTGGCACACACTCTACCTGAATGTCCCGCACGCAGTTGCTGCTTTACTAAACGGTTCCACCACAAAACACATCACAGCGTCCAGGTTACCCAAATGGGAACTTGTGCTTCTTCAGCCTCCTAACATAATATTGCAGCGCTGCACAACTTTGAATCCAGCAAATTTCCTCCCAGGTGTGACTGGACAGTCACAAAGTGGGGAGAAGTTAGATGATCATGATTGTGAAAAGCTGACCCAGACTTTATGCACTCCAATACTAGATATAAGAGACACTGAGATACAGAATGCAGACCTGAACCTGTATGTTGATGGTAGCTGCCACCGCCAGAATGACATGGGCATTCTGACATCTGGATACACCATAGTGGACGATACACGTCGATAAAGCACTCCCGCTTCCACCACCCCGCTCTGCTCAAAAAGCAGAACTCATAGCGTTGGGGAGGGCATGTTACTTGGCACGAAACAGAATTGTTAACATTTATACTGACTCACAATATGCATTTGCCTTTCTGCACAATTTTCCCGATATTTGGCAACTTAGACACTTTTTAACATCAAATGAAACAGCGATCTCTCACACAGAGATAGTTAAGTACCTCATGGAAGTGGTAATGCTACCAAAAGAGGTAGCAGTCATCAGATGTCAAGCTCACACAAGCCACTCAGACCCGGTGTAGAAAGGAAATACCTATGCTGATAAAACAGCAAAAGCAGCAACCTCAGTGGCATTAAACAATCATGGCTCCGTGCCAGAGATACGGAGTCTCATCTCATAACATATATTTTCACCTGTAACACTGGAAAATTAATGCATTTGTACCAATCTTGTTCAAAGCAGGAAATATCCTCATGGAAGCTCAAAGGGTGTAATCCAGATTCCTCTGGTATCTGGAGGGACATGACAGGAAGACCGGTAGCACCAAAAGCCATTCTACCAAGCCTGGCTGAGACAGCCCACGGGCTCACTCATCTGGGAAAGGGAGGTATGGTAAAGACCCTCAGGGCCTACTGGTTTGCCCCTGGTTTCTCATCCTATGCAGGTAAAAAAGCTCAATCATGCCTTATCTGTCTATGGAAGAACCCAGGTAAGACTGTCCTAGCATCAATTGCCCAATTCCGCATACCCGAGGACCTTTCCAGGCAATACATATAGACTTCATCCAATTACCACCCTGTAGAAATTTCAAATATGTACTTGTTTGTGGTTGGCCTGAGGCCTATCCAGCGGTAGCCTGCACAGCACATTTCACAGCTAAGAAACTAGTACAAGAGTTTGTATCTAGATATGGTATTCCAGAGATCATTGAGTCAGATCAAGGCACACACTTCACGGGTAAGGTCTTCCAAGAGATGTGTAGGATCATGGGTATGGAGTCCAAACTCCATTGTCCTTATGGACCCCAGGCAGCTGGACTCGTGGAGACAGCTAATTATACCATAAAGAATAAACTTTCCAAGGTCATAGAAGAGATAAGCCTAAACTGAGTAGAGGCACTGCCCATCGTATTGCACAGCATTAGAGTGACTCCCAAACCTCCTCTCAGTCTGTCCCATTACGAGGTGTTATTTGGAAAACATCCCAACCTGATAATAGGCCCAGAAGAAAGCCACTCCACTCTACATGATCTAACCACAAAATATGTCCTAGACTTGCATGAATTCTCTCTAAAGGTGCTAATCAAAGTGACTTGAAATGCCATGATGTGAAACCAGGAGAATTTGTATTGGTTATAAATTTCTTACGCTCTGGTTCATTTGTAGATAGGTGGAAGGGACCATACCAAGTATTGTTGACAATGCCCACGGCAGTAAAGGTTGCAGAGAAATTGGCTTGGATACATGCATCGCATTGCAAGAAAGTGACTGAGGACGGGAAGAGCAGAGTCACAGAAAAACCCTCCAGAGGAAGAAGCTTCAGAAGCGTTGAACTTGCAGGCTGGAACCCCAGTAACCAGAGACTAAGAGATAATAAACATGGCCTGGTTTGGTAAGATGTATGTTGAGAATGATGTGGGACAGTCAGTGTTGCTAAACCCCAATCAGGTGAAGAAAAGATCCAGAAAGGCCATCAAGTTTGGAGTAACGGTTGTAAGCCTGGGAATAATTATATGGATGGGATTATTGACTTATTACTTATTGACAAGGATGACTGAGGGCCCAGGGAAGGGTCAGTCTGATAATGTGCACGAGGTGGCTTCCCCAGAGGGTGTCTCTGATGACCTTTGAGGAGGTAATACATCCTTATCCTAGTTATGTACCTCTCATCACACCCCTAGACACTAGAAACGAGAGGAAGAAAAGGCTAAAGAGGTATACCCAAATAGATGTCAGCAGCTACCCCCAATAGCCAGATGTATTTGTAAATATTGCAGACGGAACCCTGAGCAAAGATGTATAGATTGGTGCCACGATAACCCATTGCTCTTTGGAGGTGCACGCACAGTCAGAGCCCCCATAGAACAGACCGAGTGCCACAAAATGGTAAATGTGTATAGATGTATCTGTACCCACTGTGGGAGAATCCCACAGAATGATTGCATAGTATGGTGTTATGAAGGTGAGGAGAGGAATCAGACACAACACTCAGACACACACCACACACTCCATGATCAGGAATGGCTCCCCGAGGAATGAGAAAATAAGAATCAGAACACGATAAGTGAAAACCCCTATGAGGGCCCAGTGAGAAAAGCTAGAGTATATGAGAGGAACACCTTTGTAGAACTGGCCCCAGCTGCCGCCCATAGTAATGCTTTCTGTGTAGTACCACCCAAACATGTGGGAGAAGCTTACAAGACCTGCTTTATATGTATTCCAATAACAATAGAAGAAATGCAGAAGATAGAATTGCTACCAGGGAAAATATCACCTTTATAGACATTAACATGGAAACATTAGGGACCAATAACCCAGAAGATAAAACCGGGCAGTATCTCACCACTAGGTATAAGGTGGAGATCCAGCCTAGTATATCTGAAAAGAACTGTTGGGATATTGGTGGTAAGCCACAGTTTGAGTCTTTAGGGGTTACCCCAAAGTGTACTTCCTTGATAACAATAAGCAGCCCTAGAATTGATATATACATGCCCATGGGCTTATTTTTATATGTGGTAATATTGCATATTCTTATTACCCAGTAGATCACATGGGTATTTGTTATTTAGGTAGACTCACTTTTGTAGCAGCTCGTGCAAACATAACTACTTTGGACTCTCACAGTAAAGAAAAAAGGTCTTTAGATCCTGATTGCCGATCAGACTTACCATTACTTAGCGAGGCACAATACTCAGCATTAGCCTTTTCACTCATAGGAGCCCCAGGACTTAGCCTGTATAACACAAGGGTGATAAATAGCATAGCTTGTGGATTGGCTAAAGCCATAAATGCCACCAGTACGGCTATTGCTCTTATAAATGAAGAACTTAGAGAAGTTAGAGATGGTATGATACAAAATAGAGTAGCCATTGACTACCTGTTACTTAAAGCAGGAAGTGGTTGTGAACAATTTAAAGGAATGTGTTGTTTTATCATCTCAGATAATTATAATCCCATTGAAAAGGTTAAGTTGTTGCAGGATATACAAGAACATATGACCTAATCGGCTGATTGTGACCCATTCCGATGGATGGGAGCCGGAATTTAAAAATTAACTTTACCAAATATTACACTGTTATAATTCTTATAATCTTTATAATTTATGTAACAATCAAATGCCTGTCTGTCCTTAGACGCTCGTGTGAAAAAATACTCACACGGCCCGAAAAGAAGTCACGGAGCAAGCTTATGGTAATGATCCCAGTTACCTACACTTTAGTAGCCACACATAGCAATATAGTAGTATTATCACACATAGCAATATAGTAGTAGTATCACACATAGCAATATAGTAGTATTATCACACATAGCAATATAGTAGTATTTATCACACATAGCAATATAGTAGTATTATCACACATAGCAATATAGTAGTAGTATCACACATAGCAATATAGTAGTATTATCACACATAGTAATATAGTAGTATTATCACACATAGCTATATAGTAGTATTATCACACAGCAATATAGTAGTATTATCACACATAGCAATATAGTAGTAGTATCACACATAGCAATATAGTAGTATTATCACACATAGTAATATAGTAGTATTATCACACATAGCAATATAGTAGTATTTATCACACATAGCAATATAGTAGTATTATCACACATAGCAATATAGTAGTATCACACATAGCAATATAGTAGTATTATCACACATAGCAATATAGTAATATTATCACACATAGCAATATAGTAGTATTATCACACATAGCAATATAGTAGTATTATCACACATAGCAATATAGTAATATTATCACACATAGCAATATAGTAGTATTATCACACATAGCAATATAGTAGTAGTATCACACATAGCAATATAGTAGTATTATCACACATAGTAATATAGTAGTATTATCACACATAGTAATATAGTAGTATTATCACACATAGCAATATAGTAGTATTATCACACAGCAATATAGTAGTATTATCACACATAGCAATATAGTAGTAGTATCACACATAGCAATATAGTAGTATTATCACACATAGTAATATAGTAGTATTATCACACATAGCAATATAGTAGTATTTATCACACATAGCAATATAGTAGTATTATCACACATAGCAATATAGTAGTAGTATCACACATAGCAATATAGTAGTATTATCACACATAGCAATATAGTAGTATTATCACACATAGCAATATAGTAATATTATCACACATAGCAATATAGTAGTATTATCACACATAGCAATATAGTAGTATTATCACACATAGCAATATAGTAGTATTATCACACATAGCATATAGTAGTATTATCACACATAGTAATATAGTAGTATTATCACAAATAGCAATATAGTAGTATTATCACACATAGCAATATAGTAGTATTATCACACATAGTAATATAGTAGTATTATCACACATAGCAATATAGTAGTATTTATCACACATAGCAATATAGTAGTATTATCACACATAGTAATATAGTAGTAGTATCACACATAGCAATATAGTAGTATTATCACACATAGCAATATAGTAATATTATCACACATAGCAATATAGTAGTATTATCACACATAGCAATATAGTAGTATTATCACACATAGTAATATAGTAGTATTATCACACATAGCAATATAGTAGTATTTATCACACATAGCAATATAGTAGTATTATCACACATAGTAATATAGTAGTATTATCACACATAGCAATATAGTAGTATTATCACACATAGCAATATAGTAGTATTATCACACATAGCAATATAGTAGTATTATCACACATAGGTAAATTATCAGAAATATACTCTTAATAGGTGCTTACATGCTCATGCTCCACATACACACACATAGTGAGAAGAAGGAACCACAACTTATAGCCAGGTTGTAGAAGAAAAGAACACATTCTGTCGCTACCTCTTTCATTTCCCTTATCTGTCCAAGGTTTCTGGAGGGTTGAGACTTTTCACATCGATACTCTATGGACTCGTGCCGGCGATTGCATCCAGAGAACGGGTTTTCCTTTTCCTATCTCATATCTCACACTACTACACTCATTTGGGGATTAATTATTTGATTAATTATATGTTGTGTTTAGAGATTAAACAAAAGGCAGGAATGATGAAGAAAAATCAAATATACATCTGTATTGCCTCAGAAGTTGTGCTTTTATACATATAGCATTTTAGCATCAGTAATTAATATCTCAATTCTCATATAGAGGTAATTCTCCTGACAGTAATGTTTTCTTCTCGACCTTTGTGTTCTATCACCTGACAGAGAGTTCGTATCTATCAATAGAGACCCTTGTATTTAGATAACCAGAACTTAATGACATTTTATGAGGGTTTTATGTCAGGAGAAAGAGGACATGATAATGAATATCTGATGGACCTTTGCTTTGGACAAACAACATGCCATGATGAACAAGAATGACCTCTTTGCTGACAAGGCCTACTGAGAAGTCCAATTGATGTGAATGGGAGATCCAAGACTCATGGAGCCATACTGCCATCTTCAGGAGAACATCGGCCAGTGCAATTATCTCAACTGACCATCTTTGGCACTTCCGGTTATTCACCCTCAATCATTCCATGTTCCCCATGATATCTAGATACACACCCCATTGATTGATCAGTTATGAATTATTGTATAATCATGTACTATATATATATATATATATATATATATATATATATATATATATATGTAAGCCTAAATGTCCTGAAGACACAGGTATCATTGATGAAGTCTGTCTTGGGTCACGCTCCTCTGCGCAGAATAATGGGCGTGGCCTCTTATTTGATAATAAATTCTATATGCTGAATATCATTACAACGGAGACTCCCTAATTCTTTTATGATAAATAGACATTATCAGGAGCGATTGATCCCGGGGACAGCAGAAGCTGCTGCACTTTATCTTTCCTTCTGCTCTGGTGCTGGTGCTTTCCCTGCTCTCATTGTTCCCAGTCACTGCCCCACGTCACATAGGACAAAAGTAGAAGGGGGATTCAGCCTATATACACCAGAGCTTCTTTATATCTATCAGAGGAAGGATCTCTACCAGAAGAATGGTTATAGCACTGTTTATATAACAGCATATATTATCATTATTACAGGCTGCTACTCTCTCCCCAGCCTCATTCATTCTTCAGATGTTATATTTCTGTAGCGGGTGCTGGAAATACAGAAAGGTGGTTCTCCTGATTTGTGGAGTCATTGCATACAGACGTCATTACTAGTCACTGGTTACTACTCGTTATCTGACTGATTTATATTTATATCAGGCGTCACTCAGTGATTGGCACTAGTATTGTGTAGATACATGTTGGGACAACTTAGCAGGCCTTTGGAATGAAACAGGCAGAAAGCTGGATATTATCTATGTACTAACCTTGGGATAATATAATGTATACCTCGCTCTGTGACAGGGTTTCATATTGTATACCTTGTTACAGGGAATATCCCTTCTCAATAACAATATTGTCACAGAAGTGATACAAATGTGTAGAATTGGATATGCATGCCTTAGAGAACTGTGCTCTGTTACAGGGTTACACATGATATGCTCAGTCACAGGAGAACACCTTTTATTACCAACAATATTGTTTTATTCCATGTGCAGATCTTTGTGATGTGGTCAATTATCGATTTATATATGTACTGAATGGGTAACACATGTGATTGAGGATTCTGATCTCGTACAGGGTTTTACAATGATATACTTGGTTGGTACTTATGTCATGCCTATTGAAAAATCTATCTTAAATAAAAATAAAGGTTATGTTTTAATTTATTCATGAAAAAAGAGTGCACCACACATTAAGGCTTCTTTAGATATAAGCCCACTAGCGTTTTTTTCTAAACCCCTTAACCAGTCATTGCAATTTGCTTAATGGCGCACCTCCAACCAGATTAGCTAATCTTTGGTATTAACAGTTTCAGATTATTCCCTCTATCGGTTGGTTCATACATAGAAGGATCATAAAACAATTATCATTTGGGCCTGTGCATAGTCCCTCAGACTTAACGTCTTCCCTGGAAATACTTGTGGATGGAGCCCTTCATCCGCTTTGCCAGGATTCAAGGGTGGTCAATCTGTTGAAATCAGAGCACTACATTTTGGCCACCGTGCTCGATCCTAGGTTTAAAGCCTACGTTGTATTTCTCTTTTCGGACACAAGTCTGCAGAGGTGGAAAGACCAGCTGGTGAGAAAATTGTCAACTCAAGCGGAACGTGACCCGTCAACAGCTCCTCCTTCATTTTCTCCAGCAACTGGGGCTGCGAGGAAAAGGATAACATTTCTGAGCCCACTCGCTGGACACAAAAGTAACAATACAAGTGACACATTCACAGGAAATGGTTTCTGTCACCATAGCAACAATTATCTGGAAATAAGATAATACACAGACACATAAAAAGACTCAATGGAAATCTTTTGTTTTTAAACAACTTTATTTCATATCTTTATACACAGATTTTTCTCTATATTTTAAACTTAAAAAATACTTTGCTCTACACAACATGGATAAAATATCCTTTAAATCACAGAAACAATTCAAGTTACATTATAGTATTGCAGGCAAGTAAAACAGATACATATCAGGAGAGCCAAAACCCTATGGGGGTCATTCAGACCCAGCCGCAATAGCGGTCCACAGCAGTTTGCTGGTGGTGGCAAAATGCATATGCTCAGCGGCTGCGCAGACACACACATTGTGGTCACATCCCTGAGGGGTAAATGCGGGAGGGCCGGGACCATTTTCCAGGGGCTGCGTGATGTCACATCTGGGTTCATCTCTGATTACCCCCTATAAGCTTCCAGAGTGCACCTCATATCTCATCTTTTCCAAGTTACTACAAATGATATGAGATTGGTAGCAGCACTACTTTCAGGATTATTACACAGAACACACATAAAGGCTGACACAGCAAATAACAGTAACACATACAAGGGATTAATTAGAAATAAGGAAGCAGAATCATCATTAAGTCTAATTATCAACTGATTGTGTGCGGAACACATACACCTCTTTACTGTCTCCAGCAGCCCCTGGTACTGTACTGTGACCATCCGTCCTGTCTCCCCCCACCACTGCCACCCACCCTGTCTCCCCCCCCCTACTGCCACCCAGTCTCCTTTCACTACTGCCACCCGCCGTCTCCTTCCACTACTGCCACCCACCGTCTCCCCCCACTACTGCCACCCGCCCTGTCTCCCCCCACTGCTGTCACCTGCCCTGTCTCCTCCCACCCGTCCTGTCTCCCCCCACTACTGCCACCCGCCCCATCTCCCCCCACTAGTGCCACCCACCCCGTCTCCCGCCACTACTGTCACCCGCCCTGTCTCCTCACTACTGCCACCTGTCCCATCTCCTCCCACTACTGCCACAACCGGTCACACCCACTACTGCCACCCACCCTGTCTCCCCCAACTGCTGTTACCACCTTATTGCAAAAAGCATAGGAGATAGGATAAGAACCTTGAAGAACAACGCATGGCAATGATGAGTATACTCCAAAATAAAATAGTTCCTCACCTGAGTGATGTCTATTGTGTGCAACAAGAGCGGATTTATTTCTCAGAGTATAGAAATGGCCTCTCACCTGTGTGACTTTGCTGATGTCTAACAAGAACTGATTTGTGCGCAAAACATTTCCCACACTCAGAACATGGGAATGCCTTCTCACCTGTGTGACTTTGCTGATGGGTAACAAGTTGTGATTTTTGTGTAAAACATTTACCGCACTCAGAGCAAGAAAATGGCTTCTCACCTGTGTGACTTCTGTGATGTATAACGAGATCTGATTTCTGTGCAAAACATTTCCCACACTCAGAACATGGAAAAGGCTTCTCACCTGTGTGACTGCGCAGATGTGTAACAAGTTGTGATTTACTTACACAACATTTCCCACACTCAGAACATGGAAATGGCTTCTCACCTGTATGACTTCTGTGATGTATAACAAGATGTGATTTACTTACACAACATTTCCCACACTCAGAACATGGAAATGGCTTCTCACCTGTGTGACTTCTGTTATGTCTAACAAGAGCTGGTTTCTGTGTAAAACATTTCCCACACTCAGAACATGGGAATGCCTTCTCACCTGTGTGACTTTGCTGATGGGTAATAAGTTGTGATTTTTGTGTAAAACATTTCCCGCACTCAGAGCAAGAAAATGGCCTCTCACCTGTGTGACTTCTGTGATGTTTAACAAGATCTGATTTCTGTGCAAAACATTTCCCACACTGAGAACATGGAAAAGGCTTCTCACCTGTGTGACTGCGCAGATGTGTAACAAGTTGTGATTTACTTACACAACATTTCCCACACTCAGAACATGGAAATTGCTTCTCACCTGTGTGACTTCTGTTATGTCTAACAAGAGCTGATTTCTGTGTAAAACATTTCCCACACTCAGAACATGGAAAAGGCTTCTCACCTGTGTGACTGCGCAGATGTGTAACAAGTTGTGATTTACTTACACAACATTTCCCACACTCAGAACATAGAAATGGCCTCTCACCTGCCTTACCTGTGTGTGGGTTAATAGGCTTTGTGTTCTGTGTAAAACATTTGGTATCTATAGAACAGGGAAACACTGTATCTACTGTCAGAGCTGTAACAGATGCACCAATATCAGAGTGATCAGGAGAACATTTCCCAGGATCAGAGGGATCAGCTGATCGAGCTGGATGGATAATTGGGGTAATGGGGTTATCTCCTGGAGAATCCTGTCTACTGTCATTATCTTTTATGTCACAATCCGGGGATAACATTAGATGTCCTTCTGAGATATTCCTGCTTGTGTGTCCATCTGCTGGAAATAAAATACATTATGGAAATGTGACATTTTCTGTAACAATATTAATCTTGTAAACAATAGGAGAAGACGACTCTCTGGGACACTTAATTGTAAATGTGTGTGCATAATAAAACATAACTTTTAATGAAGGCTTTATAATATTGTGTCTCAGACTATCATTGTGTCCACCCTCCTGAGAACACTCACAATAACAAATGTAATATTATAATAAGACTTAGATATATCTCTCTCTTGTACTGGTAACTAACCATGAAGTATAAATGGAGATGTAGTCACTCGCCAAGTCCTATGTCAGCACCAATTTAAAACAATGGATGGGGAACATATCGTATGAATTGGAGATTCTAGATGAACAATAATATCAGTCGTATGAGCTGATGGATTAGAGAAATGTCTCCTAACGTTACTCCTGGAAGCATTGGTAAGGTAGCATTCCTTTATGTGTGTGCTCATACGCTGGTAAGCCTGTACATGTGTTACTCACCCTTATATAAGGTATATTGCTACAGCAGAGTAGGTGTGGAACAAGGTAATTTACATGCAACACACCTTATAATACACTGCAATCATCATCATCTGCTAGGTTATAATCTACTTTCTTTTACGTCCTAGAGGATGCTGGGGTCCATTTAGTACCATGGGGTATAGATGGGTCCTTTGGGAGTCACTGGCACTTTAAGAGTTTAATAGTGTGGGCTGGCCCCTCCCTCTATGTCCCTTCTACCAGACTCAGTTTAGAAAATGTGCCCGGAGGAGCCGGTCACAGCTAGGGGAGCTCCTGGGAGTTTTCTTAGTTTTTTTATTTTCTAGAGTTAGTTAGGTTACAGGGAGGCTGCTGGCAACAGACTCCCTGCTTCGTGGGACTTAGTAGGGGAAGTAGGAACCAACTTCCTGAAGAGTTAATGGTTCTCTACTCCGCTGACATGACACTGAGCTCCTGAGGGTGCTGATCACAAGCCCACAAGGTGACAGCTGTCTCCCGAAGCATGGCCGCTACCCCCTAACAGAGCCAGAAGAAAGAAGAGTGGTGAGTATAGCGCCCGTGTCCCAGTTAGCGGGTCACCAGCGGGTATGGTGGCAGAAGGGTGGGAGCACAGCTCTGACAGGCTGCGCTCCAGGAAGGCTCAGCAACACACAGTGTAGGCGCTTTGAGGGGCGTCCTGAGCCAGCAGCGGATAAACCCTACACTGGTCACACAGCTAACAGGGGCTAATCCCCCTGTTATCACTAAAACCCTCAGGCCAGTATAAACAATCAGTGCGGGAAGCCGGGCGCCATTACAGGGGGCGGGGCTTTTCAGAGCACTCACCAGCGCCATTTTCTCCCTGCAGATCATAGGAAGAGACGCTGACAGGGAGCGCTGCCCTCCACGTAACTCCAGCATACCTCTGCGGTACCAGGGGGGGGGGGGGATGTGATTATAGTACTGATTACCCTATTAAGGTCAGTAGGCGCCGGGCTTTTATCATAATAACTGCCTACAGGGGCGCTGTGTGGCTGGCTCCTTATACTATGTGACTCTCTGAAGGTACTCTGGGGGGAACTGTGTCTGACATTTTCCTGTGTGTGTGTGTGTGTGTGTGTATATCCACATTACCATGTCTAAGGACTCTGTGTCCTGTGCTGCAGAGTGTGTATCTTCTCCTGAGGAGTCTATTCCATGTACTCAGGACTGCAATGTGCTATCTCAGCATTCTGACTCCGAACCCCCATGGGTGGATTCTTTAAGGGGAATGATATCCCAGATTTCAACAAGGATGTCACATACTGAGAAAGAGACGCAGGTTTTGAGACAATCTGTAGTGGGTTTGAAGTATTCAGCTCCCACTACTTCATCTAAATCCCCACCCACATACCCCAAAAAACGTACACTTGTCCAGATAATGCAAGCTGACACTGATACCGACTCTGATACAGGGGACGTGATGGGGATATGCAGGGGGGATGCATCCTTTGCTAAAGGGGTGCAGCTAATGATTGAAGCCATTAGGGATGTTTTGCATATTTCTGAGGAGGTTCCGGAACAAGTAGAGGAATCTTATTTTACAGTAAATAAGAAGTCCTCGCTTACCTTCCCTGCTTCTAAAGGAGTTAAACTCCTTGTTTGAAAAATCCTGGGAAAACCCAGAGAAAAAAATTCCAGATCCCTAAAAGAATTCTCATTGCTTTACCTTTCCCTGAAGAGAATAGGAAGAATTGGGAAAACCCCACCCATAGTAGACGCTTCTGTATCTAGGATGTCTAAAAAGGTGGTTTTACCTGTCCCTGGTTCAACCGCTTTAAAGGAGCCAGCTGATCGCAAGACTGAGACTACACTTAAATCACTACACACTGCTACAGGAGTGGCTTTAAGATCCACTATTGCTTGTACGTGGATTTCTAAAGCCATAGTAAAGTGGTCAGGCACCTTACTAGAGGACTTAGATACTATGGATAGGAGTGACATTGACTAGTTTTTACGCCACATACAAGATTCAGCAGGTTTCATGGTGGAGGCCATGAAGGACATTGGCCTGCTACTTCCATGGCTATCTCGGCACGCAGAGGACTCTGGCTACGCCAATGGACTGCAGATGCAGAATCCAAGAAAAGTGTGGAGAACCTGCCATTCACAGGTCAGGCACTATCTGGGGACGCATTGGATGCGTGGATTTCCACTGCGACTGCGGGTAAGTCGACATTTCATCCCTCCGCAGCAGCCCTAGCTAGGAAATCTTATCCTTCGTCCACACTGCAGTCCTTTCAGACCGCAAAGTTTAAAAAATCCAAACCCCCTCCCACCTTCTTTAGAGGAGGTCGGGGAAGATCCAAAAAACCTGCACCAACAGGTTCCCAGGAACAGAAACCAGGTTCTGCTTCCTCCAAATACTCAGAATGATGGTGGACCTCTCAGTCTGGAGATCATGCAGGTGGGAGCGAGACTAAAAGATTTCAGTCACATCTCGGCGTCATCATGCCTAGACCTCAGGGTGACGGATATTGTTACCAAGGGGTACAGACTGGAGTTTCAGGAACTCCCACTTCACAGATCCTTCAAATCAGGCTTCCCAGCTTCGCTGACAGAAAGTGCTATTCTACAGGAAGCCATTCAAAAATTGGTACGAACAAATGTTATTGTTCCAGTTCCACCTCACCCAAAAACCAAGGGTTATTACTCAAACCTGTTTGTGGTACCAAAACCGGATGGTTCGGTAAGGCCTATATTGAACCTGAAGTTGTTGAACCCCTACTTGAGGGTTTCCCAAATCAAGATGGAGTCTCTGAGAGCGGTGATCTCAGGTCTGGAGGAGGGGGAATTCCTAGTATCCCTGGATATCAAGGCTGCGTACCTTCAAATTCTGATCTGGCCGCCTCACCAGGCCTATCTACGGTTTGCACTACAGGACTGTCACTATCAGTTCCAGACATTGCCATTTGGCCTCTCCACAGCAGTGAGGGTGTTCACCAAGGTCATGGTGGAGATGATGCTCCTCCTATGCAAATAGGGAGTGAACATAATTCCATATCTGGATGATAGGCTTATAAAGACATCTTCCAAGGAGAAGCTGTTGCAGAGTATTGCGCTCTCAACTCAACTACTCTGGGATCATGGGTGGATCCTGAACCTTCCAAAGTCACATTTGGAACTGACAAGGAGACTGTCCTTCCTGGGGATGATACTCGACACAGAAATGCAGAGGGTGTTTCTACCGGTGGAGAAAGCATTGGTGATCCAATCAATGGTCCGGGATGTCTTGAAACCTCCCCGGGTATCGGTTCATTGATGCATTCACCTTCTGGGGAAGATGGTATCCTCCTACGAGGCTCTACAATACGGAGATTCCATGCACGGTTCTTCCAGCTGTATCTCCTGGACAAGTTGTCGGGATCGCATCTTCACATGCACCAGCCGATATGCCTGTCGCCGAAAGCCAGAATTTCACTACTCTGGTGGCTGCAAACTTCTCACCTGCTGAAGGGCAGCAGGTTCGGGATTCAGAATTGGATTCTTCTAACCACGGATGCGAGCCTCAAAGGTTGGGGAGTAGTCACCCAAGGGGAAAACTTCCAAGGAAAGTGGTCATGCCAGGAATCGGTCCTTCCAATATACATTCTGTAACTAAGGGCCATATACAATGGCCTTCTACAAGCGGTTCATCTTCTGCAAGATCGAGCCATTCAGGTTTAGCCAGACAACGTCACAGCGGTGTCCTACATAAACAGGCAGGGTGGAGCGAAGAGCAGGGCTGCAATGTCAGAGGTAACAAGAATCCTCCTCTGGGCAGAAAGACACACACTGGCACTGTTGGCGATCTTCATTCCGGAAGAGGACAACTGGGAAGCAGACTTCCTCAACAGACATGATCTCCATCCAGGAGAATGGGGCCTCCACCCGGAAGTATTCACAGAGGTAACACGCCGATGGGGTATACCTCAGATAGACATGATGGTCTCTCGCCTCAACAAGAAGCTTCGGAGTTACTGTTCCAGCTCACGAGACCTACAGGCAGTGGCGGTGGATGCCCTGGTGACTCCATGGGTGTTCCAGTCAGTGTATGTGTTCCCTCCACTTCCACTCATCCCAAGGATTCTCAAACTAATAAACAGATCAAGAGTTCCGGCGATCCTCATTGCTCTGGACTGGCCAAGGCGGGCTTGGTACGCGGATCTTCTGGCATTACTGCTGGAGGATCTGAGGCCTCTTCATCTTCGCGAGGACCTTTTACTGCAGGGGCCGTTTGCCTATCAAGACTTACCGCGGCTACGTTTGACGGCATGGAGGTTGAACGCCAGATCTTAGCTCAGAAGGGCATTCCGAATAAGGTTATTCCTACTCTGATCCAAGCTAGGAACGGGGTAATGTCTAAGCATTACCATCGAATATGGAAAAAGTATGTGTCTTGGTGTGTATCCAAAAAGTTTCCTACGGTGGAGTTTCAACTGGGACATTTTCTCCTCTTTCTGCAAGCAGGTGTTGGCCTACGCTTGGGCTCCATCAAAGTACAGATTTTGGCCTTGTCTATTTTCTTCCAGAAACAATTGGCTGCTATCCCTGAGGTTCAGACTTTCTTGAAAGGAGTTCTGCACATCCAACCACCCTTTGTGCCTCCTATGGCACCTTGGGATCTTAATGTGGTGCTGTAGTTCCTGCAATTGGATTGCTTCGAACCTTTACAGGAGGTGGACGTAAAGTTTCTTACTTGGAAGGCGGTCACGTTGTTGGCCTTGGCTTCTGCTAGACGTGTGTCAGAATTGGGGGCATTGTCGCACAAGAGCCCCTACTTGATTTCACATGAGGACAGAGCTGAGCTCAGAACGCGTCAACAATTTCTCCCTGAGGTTGTGTCGGCTTTTCATATCAACCAACCTATTGTGGTGCCAGTGGCTACTGACACCTCAATTACCTCAAAGTCCTTGGATGTCGTGTGGGCTTTGAAAATCTATGTGAAGAGAACTACTCATCACAGGAAGTCAGACGCACTATTTGTACTTTATGATCCCAACAAGATTGGGTGTCCTGCTTCTAAGCAGACAATTTCATGCTGGATCAGACTTACTATCCAGCATGCTTATTCCACAGCAGGATTGCCAATTACAAAACCTGTTCAGGTGCACTCTACCCGTAAAGTGGGTTCTTCCAGGGCAGCTGCCCGGGGTGTCTCGGCTATTCAGCTTTGCCGAGAAGCTACTTGGTCACGTTTGCTAAGTTTTACAAGTTCTATACTTTGGCCTCTGAGGACCTCAAGTTTGGTCAATCAGTTCTGCAGGAACCTCAGCACTCTCCCTCCTGTACTGGGAGCTTTGGTACATCCCCATGGTACTAAACGGATCCCAGCATCTTCTACAGACTACGAGAAAAGGATTTACCAGTAGGTAATTAAAATCATATTTTCTCTAACGTCCTAGTGGATGCTGGGGACTCCGTAAGGACCATGGGGAATAGACGGGCTCCGCAGGAGACATGGGCACTTTAAGAAATAATTTAGATTCTGGTGTGTTGTGGCTCCTCCCTCTATGTCCCTCCTCCAGACCTCAGTTAGAGAAACGGAGGAGACGGACAGTACGAGGAGAGGATTTTGTTAATCCAGGGCAAGATTCATACCAGCCACACCAATCACACCGTATAACTTGTGACAACAACCCAGTTAACAGTATGAAAAACAACATATCATCAGTTCAGGACTGCTGACCTCAAAGTTTCCACCATTGGTTACAATGGAGCGCATAGGCGCTACATTGTAACACTGCCGTGTGCTGCCTGACAGACACTTCAGGAGCACACAGCCAATCAGGAGGGTGCCACAACGTGGCGCATCCTGATTGGCTGAAGGAACCCTCTTAGACATAAGTCAGGGGGGGGGGGGGGGGGGTTCCTGGCAGTTGGGGAAAGGTTTTCACATGGGACCCCTTTCAGTGCGTGGTCGGGTGTTCGTTTTGTTATTTTGCCAAGTTCCTGGATTACAAATAGCACAGAAGAGGACCGATCTACACTGGATTATGCGAGTATAATTTTCCCAACAGGTACCCAATGGATTCTACATGGAGAAGAGGACCGACCCTCGTGTGAACATAGGTAAGTATGTATGTATGGAGGTGTGGATGTACGTAATAAACTTTTACTTTCAAGGTGTGTGTGTTCTGTTTTTATTGGGGTATTTTTTTAGTAGTACTACTACTACAGGTACCAGCGGGCCCGGTTTTCCTCCGCATGCTGGTACTTGTGGTTCTCCAAGTATCAGCTTGCGGTGGAGGCTTGCTGGGACTTGTAGTACTGCTACTAAAAACAATATTCAAAACTTTTCACAAAGGCTATCAGCCCCCCATCAGCCGCCCTTGGATGGGGGGGACAGCCTCGGGCTTCTCCCCTGGCCCTTGGGTGGCTGGAAGGGGGGGACCCCTTGATTGAAGGGGTTCCCACTCCTCCAGGGTACCCCGGCCAGGGGTGACTAGTTGGGTATGTAATGCCAGGGCCACAGGGACCTATATAAAAGTGTCCCCCGGCTGTGGCATTATGTACCTGGCTAGTGGAGCCCGGTGCTGGTTTTGTCCCCCGTATTTTTGGAACGAGGACCAGACGCAGAGCCCGGTGCTGGTTGTTTAAATATGGGGGAACCCCTGTCACTTTTTTCCCCATATTTTTTCAACCAGAACCTGCTAAAAGAGCCCGAGGTTGGTTTTGCTTAGGAGAGGGGACCCCACGCATTTTTTTTCTTAAAAATTAACACTTTCCCACCCCTTCCCACTGATAAACATGCACGGATCTCATGGATCCGTGCATGCATATCAGAACACGGTAAAAAAAGCAGGTCTGTTTTATTTTAGCACTTTCTTACGATTTGTATTTTTTCACGGCAGTGTTTGGCTATTGTCGGCAGTGTTTGTGAATTACACTTTTTAGTAAATGACCGAGTTCTACCAAATTGCAGGTGTATTTGACCGAAGGTGTATTCATTCGTATTTTTAAACTACAACTTCAAAAAAAATACGAATGCCCTCATCACTGCCGTGATTTGAGTTTAGTAAATTCTTGAGATGACACTTTGAAGAAAAAACACCATCTCGGTCAAAATCGGGATCTTAGTAAATATATCCCAGAGTCTTGTCCTTTTTCAGGACACTATAGTGTGTATAATAGCGTCTCTCCCCCTTATTTACACCCCTGTACCAGTTTCCTGTATATCCTGAGTGTCTGGAGGGGCTGTGTGTCCTTGCTGCTGCAGCTGTAATCAGAGGAAAGCGACAAAACGCCCCTGGTCCCGCTCTGAGGAAGCTCCGCCCCCTGTAATGGAGCCGGAGCTATACATTTATTTATACTGGCAAATGTCTCCTAACAGGTGTAAAACGTAACATGAATGCCTGTTTCCACCACCGCTGCCAGTGTACACAGGGGGCTATAGCGGATCCCTCCGTACAGCGTCCGTATGCTGCCCATGATCGCGCCACACCAAGAGCCGGGGGACCCCCTTGTGGGTCCCCTGGTTTGTACTCACCACTCTTCTCACATCCCGGCATTGTTAGGGGGTGTGCGGCGTGCTGTGATTGCGTTTGGTAAGGCGCAATGCCCTGCGGTACCAACAACCTCTCAGGACGGTGGTCCTGCAGCGGGGAAGTGGCTCTGATGCCTGAAGAGACCGGTAACCCCCCCCCCCCTAACTCCCTCAGTGCAGGTATACTGTTATACTGTCGCTCCCACACAGTATATAGACAATACCAACGTTTAAAATAAACTGAAGAAAATCCTCTGGAGCTCCAGAGTGGCATCCTCTCCTGAGGGCACATTTTTCTAAACTGGATGTAGGAGGGGCATAGAGGGGAGGAGCCAGCACACCCAGTGGAAGAAATGTAAAGTGCACCGGCTCCTTTGGACCCCATCTATACCCCATTGTACTAAGTCACCAGTATACCTTATGGATATTAGAGAAAAAGGAGTGGTTTATATATAGGACAAGCGTATGCTAATACAGACACTCTCATTGAATACCTGGCATGTAATACCATAGGCTGAGGTACTGCTAGCACACAGTATGGCTGCTGGTGACACACAGTGACATGATGTGAGGGGGAGAGCAGGAGTATAATAGGGGCTGATGGCTCCTGATGTATGAGATACACCAGAGAGTGTGGGGAGGAGACTGGTCAGATCTCTGGGCTGATAACACACAGTGACATGATGTGAGGGGGAGAGCAGGAGTATAATAGGGGCTGATGGCTCCTGATGTATGAGATACACCAGAGAGTGTGGGGAGGAGACTGGTCAGATCTATGGGCTGATAACACACAGTGACATGATGTGAGGGGGAGAGCAGGAGTATAATAGGGGCTGATGGCTCCTGATGTATGAGATACACCAGAGAGTGTGGGGAGGAGACTGGTCAGATCTCTGGGCTGGTAACACACAGTGACATGATGTGAGGGGGAGGAGCAGGAGTATAATAGGTGCTGATGGCTCCTGATGTATGAGATACACCAGAGAGTGTCGGGAGGAGACTGGTCAGATCTCTGGGCTGGTAACACACAGTGACATGATGTGAGGAGGAGAGCAGGAGTATAATAGGGGCTGATGGCTCCTGATGTATGAGATACACCAGAGAGTGTGGGGAGGAGACTGGTCAGATCTCTGGGCTGGTAACACAGTGACATGATGTGAGGGGAGAGCAGGAGTATAATAGAGGTGATGGCTCCTGACTCCCCCCGGAGAACATACATATTCCTCATTAGTTTGTACTGACAGAGGAGGGTGTAGGATAAGAGATTGCTCTAGTGACTGAGCAGGGAGAAACTGTGACTCTTTTCTGTAATAAGTGTTTATTACTCACCTGTGCTGATATCTGTAGGGATCTCCTCCTCCTTACACTGCTGATCACCCCTCACATACGTCTCTTCTTCTCCCTCTATATCTTCTTCCTTTATAACAGTTAGATAAGTCTCTTCTTCTCCCTTTATATCTTCTGTTTTAATATCAGACAGACGTTCTACCTAAAAAAAAGCAAAAAAACAAGATTTTACTGTTGTTAAATCTTTCTGCGAGGTACACTGGGTTCCACAGGGAATAACATCGGGGCGTAGAGTAGGATCTTGATACGAGCCACCAACAGGCTAAAAGATTTGACTGTTCCCAGAATGATTTGCGCCGCCTCCTCTATAACCCCGCCTCCGTGCACAGGAGTTCAGTTTTTGTTAACCAGTCCAATGCAGTAGCAGGTAAAAGAGACGACAATCATTAGTAGCCACATACACCACATACTCACCACAGGAGAGGGTGTCAGCGGCTAATTCCATACCAACCAAAAGAAGCTAAGGGCGTCAGGGCGGGCGCCCTGTGGAACTCAGTGTACCTCGCAGAAAGATTTAACAACTGTAAGTTCTTAGCATAAATCTCGTTTTCTGCTGCGGGGTACACTGGGTTCCACAGGGAATAACATCGGGGATGTCCCAAAGCAGTTCCTCATGGGAGGGGATGCACTGTAGCGGGCACAAGAACCCGACGTCCAAAGGAAGCATCCTGGGAGGCGGAAGTATCGAAGGCATAGAACCTTATGAACGTGTTCACTGAGGACCAAGTACCCACCTTGCACAATTGTTCAAGGGTCGCACCACGGCGGGCCGCCCAAGAAGGTCCAACAGACAGAGTAGAATGGGCATTGATAGTCGCAGGAGTTGGACGACCAGCCTGTACATAAGCATGTGCAATCACCATTCTAATCCATCTGGCCAAGGTCCGCTTGTGAGCAGGACAGCCACATTTGTGAAAACCAAACAGTACAAAGAGAGAATCAGACTTCCGAATGGAGGCAGTTCTCTTCACATAGATACGTACCACATCCAAAGACCGCTCTTTGGAAGACAATTCAGGAAAGGCAAAGGCCGGAACCACAATCTCCTGATTAAGGTGGAAAGAAGAAACCACCTTAGGTAGGTACCCGGGACGTGCTCTATGAACCACCCGTTAACGGTGAAAAATCAGATATGGGGACCTACAAGACAAGGTACCCAAATCTGACACCCGTCTAGCATAGGCAATAGCCAGCAAAAACAATACCTTAAGAGAAAGCCACTTAAGGTCTGTAAATTCAAGAGGCTCAAACGGAGACCCTTGTAATGCCTCCAGAACCACAGACAAGTCCCAAGGAGCCACATGCGGGACGTATGGAGGTTGAATCTGCAAAACACCCTGAGTGAATGTATGAACATCAGGTAGAGTCGCAATTTTCCTCTGCAACCAAACCGACAAGGCAGAAATATGAACCTTGATGGAGGCCAGATGAAGGCCCAAGTCCAGGCCCTGTTGTAGAAAGGCCAAAAGTTTGGCCGTACTAAATTTGTAAGCATTATGATTGTTAGTGGTGCACCAAGCAAAGTAAGAATTCCAAACCCTATGATAAACCAAAGCAGAAACCGGTTTCCAGGCCTTCAACATGGTTTGAATGACCCCCTCAGAAAATCCTTTAGCCCTCATAATGGAAGCTCCAAGAGCCACGCCGTCAAAGCTAACTGGGCCAAATCCTGATATACACAGGGGTCCTGAACCAGGAGATCTGGGCACTGGGGAAGTAGAAGAGGACGCTCTATCAATAGACCCTGAAGGTCTGAGAACCAATGCCGTCTGGGCCACACTGGAGCGATCAGAAGTAGGATTCCTCCTTCTTGCTTGAACTTCCTTATTACTCTGGGCAGGAGTGACAACGGAGGGAACACGTATGGCAGCTGAAAGTTCCATGGAACTGCCAATGCGTCCACGAACGCTGCTTGAGGATCCCTTGTCACGAAGACCGGATGTGACAGGACGGTCCCGTACGAAAGCACTCACCGCTTTCGCGTCCCGTCGGCTGCGCACAGAATGGAAGGTCAAGTCACACAAGGCCTGACCACATAGGGGATTCCCGCTTACCGCCATTAACCACCTGTTACTGACTCCACCCACTGCGTTGTGGGCGGGTTTATGCTGCCACCACCAAACTCCTAACTTGCCACGGCGTTTGGAACCACGGTTCTGCTCTGTATGTGCTGACGCACTGCCTTATCACACCTGTGTGGTGTTGACGAATCCCCACTAGCCACTTGCTAGGCCTCTACCGGTAGGTGGCGGAAGGCGGAACTTGGAGACGTTAGGTGCTTCCCTGGACAGCCGGAGGACGGGGCTATGTTTGGCATAACCCTGTAGGTCACAAGATGACGCAGTCTTCTTGAGGCAAATGATATTTATTTGCTCAATAGTTCTAAAGAGAACTCTTCCCTATTGCTAGGGGCAACAGCATACAGCAAGATGTTCCAACAGAATAAGATGCTACAATTACAACACTGGAGGCACGCAGGCCTCCTTTTTATGTCAATTTTCCACACAGTACCACAGGGGGGTAAGCCCTCCCTGTCTTCTCCAACCAATCAGGTTATTTTACAAAATACCAATAAATGAATTACATTTCAAAAGGAGATAAGTGCAATAAAACAATATCCTCCTTCCTGTCACACAGACAACGTTTGGTATCAGATTAACATTCACTATTGATAAATTTATCACATAGCTTCAAAATACAAATGTTTCTGTCTCATTTACATCTCCAGGCAATCCCAGTGTTTGAGATTACAACAGGAAAGGCTACAATACAAACAAACAGTCTTCCTTCCTGCATCTGCCATTCAGGGATTGTATATCAATTAAATCAGGTACATGAAACAAGTTCCAAGCCCATAGACCCAGTGATTACATCTCTCTCTAAGGCACTTACACATCAAAAGGCATTGTCCTTCACACCTCTCTGCTAGGACAGGGCCATTAGCATGCCACTTCCTATTTCCAGAGGATAAGAGATGATTATTCAGACATCTATAAGAGTAAGTGCATTTTCCTCTTTAAATACTTTTCATTTAAACACGTGTTTCCCTTTAAATATACACTGAGCCTGTCTTGAATATAAAATAAATACATTTAAACATGCATTCCTGCAATGGTGCACAGAGCACTACATATGACATGTTAAAACACATCATTAAACAAACTTTTAAACAGTCCGTGCCCAGCGCCGTAAGTACATTTAACAGTGACGCCAAGCGCCTATTGTCCGCAACATGGCGCCGGGCATGAGGGTTAACCCCTTCAATGCCGCAGACGCCATTACACGTGTGGCTGGCTAGTCTCTCCGGCCACACCGGAAAATTGTGATTGTGTCAAGACGCCATCAGGTCCACATCTGGGAGGCCCTATTTGTCCACAAGGAGTTGAAATACTTCTGGATGGAGGCTCCACTCTCCGGCGTGTACATCTTGACGACTGAGGAAGTCTGCTTCCCAGTTTAGGACCCCCTGAATGAACACTGCCAATATAACTGGCAGATGGCGTTCCGCACACTGAAGAATCATTGATACTTCCCTCATTGCCATGCGGCTTCGAGTGCCATCTTGACGATTTATGTACGCCACCATGGTGGCGTTGTCCGACTGTACTTGAACAGGTCTGTTCTGTATCAGCTGCTGGGCCAAGTTCAGTGCATTGAACACCGCCTGCAGTTCCAGAATGTTTAAATCGGGAGATGAGACTCCTCCTTGGTTCACTGACCCTGAAGGAACTGATGCTCCAAAACCACGCCCCAACCTCTCAGACTGGCATCCATCGTCAGAAGGACCCAGTCAGTTGGAGATCCAGAGGGGACGACCCCTGCTCAATCGTTGGTCCTGCAGCCACCAGCTTAGTGACAGACGGACCTCTGGAGACAAGGAGATCATATGAGACCTGATCCGGTGAGGGAGGCCATCCCACATGGCAAGTACCAATTTCTGCAGAGGGCGGAAATGGAATTGAGCGTACTCCACCATGTCGAATGTAGACACCATGAGACCTAGCACTTGCATCGCCGAATGTATCGACACTTGCGGATGAGATAGAAAGCATTAAATCCTGTCCTGAGGCTTCAGGACATTCTCCTGAGACAAGAACAACCACTGGTTTTGAGTGTCCATCAACGCCCCCAGGTGCACCATGCTCTGAGCAGGGACCAGGGAAGATTTCTTCCAGTTGATGAGGCACCCATGGACTTGCAGAAACTGGAGCATCATATCTATGTGGCATAGGAGAATTTCTGGGGAATTCGCCAGGATCAACAACTTGTCCAGCTACGGTAGGATCCTGACCCCTTGACGGCGGAGTACAGCCGTCATTACCGCCATGACCTTGGTGAAGACTCGCAGGGCCCTGGTCAAACCAAAAGGTAACGCCCGAAATTGGTAATGGAGGTTGCCAACAGCAAACCTCAGGTACTACTGATGCGACATTGCTATACGAATATGCAGGTAAACATCCTGTATGTCCAGGGAGACCATATAATCCCCGAGCTCCAAGGCCAGAACAATAGAGCGGAGAGTTTCCATACGAAACTTGGAGAATCTCAAATATTTGTTCAAGGACTTGATGTTGAGACTGGGCCAAGAGGACCCATTCGGTTTTGGGACTAGGAACAGCAGTGAATAGTACCCCTTGCCTCTCTGAACCAGAGGCACCTGTCCAGGAGGGACTGTACCACAGAAAGAAGAGTTTTTGCCTTCACCTGATCCGAAGGGACGTCTGTCAGGCAAAATAGATGAGGGGGATGACTTTTGAAGGATACGGCGTAACCTTGAGTGTATCAAGGCATCGGAAGTGGTCTTCAACCATTCCTGGGTAAACCCTAGAAGTCTGCCCCCCACTCTGGGATCCCCCAGAGGGAGGCCCGCCCCGTCATGCAGCAGGCTGACGGGCAGCCCAAGCCCATTAAGGTTTGGGCTTAGTGGGTTTGGAAGTACGAGCCTGTTTCGGGTACGCCTGACCTTTTGCTTTCCCTGAAGGACGAAAGGAAGTACTCTTAGCCTTCAGTACCAAAGGAGCAGTACTAGGTAGACACGCTGTTTTAGCAGACGCTAAGTCAGCCACTATCTTGTTGAGGTCTTCTCCAAAAAGAATGTCTCCCTTAAAAGTGAGCACATCCAGGGCTTTCTTACAATCCAGATCCACAGACCAGGATCATAATCAAAGAATTCGGCGAGCCAAAATGGACATAGTAGAAGCCTTGGCCGCCAGAATAACGGCATCAGAAGCCGCCCTCTTAATGTAATGAGAAGCTGTGACAATATACGATAGACATTGTCTAGCAATATCAAAAAAGTTGGAAGGCAGCACCGCTTCCACCTCCTGAGCCCACGCTTCAATAGACTCTCCAGCCCAAGAGTGGGCCGATACACAGCTACTGCTAGGGTGTAAATCGCCTTTAAACAACCCTCCACACGCTTATCCGTCAGTTCTTTCAGAGACAAGACGGTAGTTACAGGCAGAGCTGCGGATACCACCAGCCGCACCACCTGTGAATCCACCAGCGGGGGTGTTTCCCAATTCTTACTTAGCTCAGCAGCGTGGAGATAGCGAGCCAGCATGTGGTCAAACTTGTTTAACGACTTTCTGACGTTTAAATCTGTCCGGTTTCTTAGAGGCAGCGTCAGGCTCTGGGTCATCAGTAATTTGAAGAATTAGCCTGATAGCCTCCAACAAGTCAGGAACATCCACCTGTGTGACAGATTCCCCATCAGAATTATCTGGATCAGCGTCTGTGGGGTCCGTATAGACGCCATCCTCATCAGACGAGGTGTCTGGGACGTGGGTGGATTGTGAGGAAGTAATGGCCCACTTAGAGGACCCCTTGGTCTTAGGCGGGCAAGGATTAGATTTCTGTTTAGTCAGTGATTGGTTCAATTGCTATAACTGAGTAACTGAGACAGGTGATCTGCCCATGGCGGATTAACCGCAGGGACCATAAGCAGTTGTACCAGCACATGAGGTCCCATAGGGGGCGTAAATTTAGTTACCAGCGTACTTTATAACGTGGAGAATGTAGCCCAAGGTGGGTCATTTTGAACCCCCGTTGCTACGGTCCCAATGGGGGGGGGGGTAAGGAACCCCCAGAACCTGAACCCTCTGCTTCTATGTTTTCCTCTAACGTGTCTGCAGCGTCACCACCACGCACTGTGGGATCAGCCCCAGCACCATTGCCCTCTGTAGCTGACATATCTGAAAGCTCAATGCAAGGCAACACAGTACAATATCAGCAGCACAATACCTGACAAGAACCCCCTGTGCAGTGTATCAGCACAACCAGGGGATTCAAGAGGTATATGGTGACTAAAAATCACACAGAAAAATACACAATAAGCATATCCTGTGAACTGCCTATATTAAACAATAACCCTGACGCACTTAGCCCCCTCAGGGTACAGAATATAGGGATAGCAGTATGAGTGAGATACACAGAGTAGATATCACACAGCAGCTATATGCACACACAGGGGTAAATTTACTAAGCTCCCGATTTTGACCGAGATGCCGTTTTTTCATCAAAGTGTCATCTCGGTAATTTACTAAACTCAAATCACGGCAGTGATGAGGGCATTCGTAATTTATTTGTAGTTCAAGGTAAAAATCACGAATGAATACACCATCGGTCAAAATACGCCTGTTTAAGTATGAATCTCGGTCATTTACTAAGAAGTGCAAAGCAATAAAAAACAAACACTGCCGTGAAAAATTACAACTCGTAAAAAAAGTGCTAAAAAAAATCAGACCTGCTTTTTTTTTCCGTGATTGGATAGGCATGCACGGATCCATGAGATCCGTGCATGTATATCAGTGGGAAGGGGTGGGAAAGTGCTTATTTTTCACAAAAAAATTGCGTGGGGTCCCCCCTCCTAAGCATAACCAGCCTCGGGCTCTTTGAGCCGATCCTGGTTGCAGAAATATGGGGAAAAAATTGACAGGGGTTCCCCCATATTTAAGCAACCAGCATTGGCTCTGCGCCTGGTCCTGGTCCCAAAAATACGGGGGACAAAAAGAGTAGGGGTCCCCCGTATTTTTAAAACCAGCACCGGGCTCCACTAGCTGGACAGATAATGCCACAGCCGGGGGTCACTTTTATATAGTGCCCTGCGGCCGTGGCATCAAAAATCCAACTAGTCACCCCTGGCCGGGGTACCCTGGGGGAGTGGGGACCCCTTCAATCAAGGGGTCCCCCCCCCCAGCCACCCAAGGGCCAGGGGTGAAGCCCGAGGCTGTCCCCCCCCATCCAATGGGCTGCGGATGGGGGGGCTGATAGCCTTTGTTGTCAAAGAAAATATATTGTTTTTAGTAGCAGTACTACAAGGCCCAGCAAGCCTCCCCCGCATGCTGGTACTTGGAGAACCACAAGTACCAGCATGCGGCGGAAAAACGGGCCCGCTGGTACCTGTAGTACTACTACTAAAAAAATACCCAAAAAAAGACAAGACACACACACCGTGAAAGTATAATTTTATTACATACATACACACATACATACATACTTACCTTAAGTTCCCACGCAGGTCGGTCCTCTTCTCCAGTAGAATCCAAGGGTACCTGTTGAAGAAATTATACTCACGAGATCCAGGGGTCCAGGCTCCTCGGGGAATCCAAGTGTAATCCACGTACTTGCATAAAAAAACAAAACGGTGTCCCGACCACGAACTAAAAGGGGACCCATGTTTTCACATGGGTCGCCTTTCCACGAATGCCAGAAACCCACTTTGACTTCTGTCTAAGTGGGTTTCTTCAGCCAATCAGGGAGCGCCACGTTGTAGCACTCTCCTGATCAGCTGTGTGCTCCTGTCCTCACTGACAGGCAGCACACGGCAGTGTTACAATGTAGCGCCTATGCGCTACATTGTAACCAATGCTGGGAACTTTCTGCCCTGCGGTTGACCTAAAGTGACGTCACCGCTGAGCAGAAAGTTCCCAGCATTGGTTACAATGTAGCGCATAGGCGCTACATTGTAACACTGCCGTGTGCCGCCTGTCAGTTAGGACAGGAGCACACAGCTGATCAGGAGAGTGCTACAACGTGGCGCTCCCTGATTGGCTGAAGAAACCCACTTAGACAGAAGTCAAAGTGGGTTTCTGGCATTCGTGGAAAGGTGACCCATGTGAAAACATGGGTCCCCTTTTAGTTCGTGGTCGGGACACCGTTTTGTTTTTTTATGCAAGTACGTGGATTACACTTGGATTCCCCGAGGAGCCTGGACCCCTGGATCTCGTGAGTATAATTTCTTCAACAGGTACCCCTTGGATTCTACTGGAGAAGAGGACCAACCTGCGTGGGAACTTAAGGTAAGTATGTATGTATGTGTGTATGTATGTAATAAAATTATACTTTCACGGTGTGTGTGTCTTGTCTTTTTTGGGGTATTTTTTTAGTAGTAGTACTACAGGTACCAGCGGGCCCGTTTTTCCGCCGCATGCTGGTACTTGTGGTTCTCCAAGTACCAGCATGCGGGGGAGGCTTGCTGGGCCTTGTAGTACTGCTACTAAAAACAATGGCCCTCATTCCGAGTTGTTCGCTCTGAGTTTTTCATCGCATCGCAGTGAAATTCCGCTTAGAGCGCATGCGCAAAGTTCGCACTGCGACTGCGCCAAGTAACTTTACTAAGAAGAAAGTACTTTTACTCACGGTGTTTTCATCGCTCCGGCGATCGTAATGTGATTGACAGGAAATGGGTGTTACTGGGCGGAAACACGGCGTTTTATGGGCGTGTGGCTGAAAACGCTACCGTTTCCGGCAAAAACGCAGGAGTGGCCGGGGAAACGGTGGGAGTGCCTGGGCGAACGCTGGGTGTGTTTATGACGTCAGACTGGAACGAAAAGCACTGAACTGATCGCACAGGCAGAGTAAGTCTGGAGTTACTCAAAAACTGCTAACTCGTTTGTGATCGCAATATTGCGCATACATCGGTCGCACATTTAAGAAGTTTAGATTCACTCCCAGTAGGCGTAGGCTTAGCGTGTGTAACTCTGCTAAAATCGCCTTGCGAGCGATCAACTCGGAATGAGGGCCAATATCTTTTCATTTACAACAAAGGCTATCAGCCCCCCCATCCGCAGCCCACTGGATGGGGGGGGACAGCCTCGGGCTTCACCCCTGGCCCTTGGGTGGCTGGGGGGGGGGGACCCCTTGATTGAAGGGGTCCCCACTCCCCCAGGGTACCCCGGCCAGGGGTGACTAGTTGGATTTTTGATGCCACGGCCGCAGGGCACTATATAAAAGTGACCCCCGGCTGTGGCATTATCTGTCCAGCTAGTGGAGCCCGGTGCTGGTTTTAAAAATACGGGGGACCCCTACTCTTTTTGTCCCCCGTATTTTTGGGACCAGGACCAGGCGCAGAGCCCGATGCTGGTTGCTTAAATATGGGGGAACCCCTGTCATTTTTTTCCCCATATTTTTGCAACCAGGATCGGCTCAAAGAGCCCGAGGCTGGTTATGCTTAGGAGGGGGGACCCCACGCAATTTTTTATTTAGATTTTACAGTGTTTAATTTAAAAAAAAAAAAAAAATGAACACCAGCACGGATCACACAGATCCGGCCGAGATTAATTGTAAAAAAGTCGGCAGTGTTTTGCTAATCACTGCCGTAAAAAACATAAAAAAAACACGAATGACATCGACATCGGAAGAAAAGAAAAACCCGAATACGACAGCTTAGTAAATTAGTCGTAATCAATTCAAAAAGTTGCAGTTTTACACTTTCGATGTCATTCGTGATTGAACTTTGACCTTTTTCCGAAAATTACGAATGTTAGTAAATTTACCCCACAGAGTCACATTGTACAATGCAGAAATTATAACATGCAATAAAACTGCACTGGACTAGCAATACAAAGCAACACTAAGTACAGCTATACACTCAATAGATATAACAATGCACAGTAAAGACTGGATGTATATCACAGGGTACTTGTACTATATAACAACTAAATGCACTCTCTTAACTAAGGGTGTGTACACATTGTGAGACTCGGGCTATGCCTGATTCTCACTATGCGACAGGGGCTGGGTCGGCAAATAGTCAGTATCGCACATAATGAGTGTGCCTGCAATACTGGCTATGTGTGATTTTGGCTAAGTGTCAATTTTGACTCTCTCTTCTATACTTGCCTGCACAGTCTCTCTTTTCTTTCGATGACGACCACGCGGGACCGCGCATCAGCATCGAATCGAGATTGTCACCTTGCGATCTGCACTAACTTTTCTTCCAATTCTGACTATATAGTCAGAATCGGAAGAAAAAAATCTCAGCGTGAGTACACACCCTGACACTGTCACCAGACATGTAGAACACTTGTGTGTCCTGTAATATGCACAGCGCTGACATGCAGGCGGCTTTACAGAGGAGGATTTACCCAAACAGTCCCAGGATCAGCTCAGCTTGCTAGAAATGGTGCCCAAATGCTGACAGGCAGAGAGAGAGAGAGAGAGAGAGAGAGAGAGAGAGAGGGAAAGAGAGAGAGAGAGAGAGAGAGAGAGAGGGGGATGCAGCTCCAGGGTGGGAACATTCACTCTAAATGGCGCCCTGGGGCTGGGGGAGGGGATACAGGTCAGAGTCTTATCCCCTTGCTGGACTTCCCCACCGGGTACTGCGGGCCATGTAGCAAACGGTTTTTAGTAAAACCGACCTGTGCCCTTGCCCTGGTGGTCTAGTGAGGTCCCTGTACTACCACAGTGTCCATGCCAGCACGCGCGGCCCGCCTCCAACCACCCACGCCGGATCGCGGTTTCCAGCTGGTCCCGTCTGGTGGACCCTCTTACCTCCTCCCTGAGTGCGACCATGGGATCCTGGAGAGCTGCAGCGGGGTGTGTGACTGACTGGAGGAAACCGGAGCTTCCGCTGCAGGTACCCGTCAACCAGGGCGCGGGAGTGTACAGCGCCGCTGGGGGAGGAGATGGAGCGGCAGCAGGAGATGTCTGAGTGACATGTGACACTCAGTGTCTCTGCTGCAGCCGTTGAAGTCTTCATTTTTCACTTAAAAAAACTCTTCTGAGGGAGGGAGCAGCCTGTTGTATGCCTGCACTGCATGGCACCAACTACAAAACTGAGCTCCTGTGCACAGAGGCGGGGTTATAGCGGAGGCGGGGTTATAGAGGAGGCGGCGCTATGCACTCTGGGAACAGTCACAGCTTTTAGCCTGTTGGTGCCTCGGATCAAGATCCTACTCTACACCCTGATGTTATTCCCTGTGGAACCCAGTGTACCCTGCAGCAGAAAAAAAAACCACAACACTATAATGACATTTGCATACAGTCTAATTAAACTGAGCTGAAACAGTATAATATCAGTGTATAAGACACACAGCTCCTCTACAGATCATATAGTGTCAGTCACTTTGGTATATTGGGGAGACCCTAAATCCCACCTACCTGATCCTCCTGAGGGATCCTGTGATTCTCCTCTGTACAGTCCTGGGAATACAGAGGACGGAGACATCTCTCTGGGGTATCTCTGTTACTGGGCCCATCTGTAGGAGACACATAGTGACTGAGTACAGTGTATATATGTGATTATCAGATGATGTGTGTTGTCCCATTCCCAGCAGTCACCTCTCCAGTCATTACCCAGACACATCCCCTGGTGTTACTGTATAATGTCCCATTCCCAGCAGTCACCTCTCCAGTCATCACCCAGACACATCCCCTGGTGTTACTGTATAATTCCCCATTCCCAGCAGTCACCTCTCCAGTCATCACCCAGACACATCCTCTGGTGTTACTGTATAATGTGCCATTCCCGGCAGTCACCTCTCCAGTCATCAACCAGACACATCCCCTGGTGTTACTGTATAATGTCCCATTCCCAGCAGTCACCTCTCCAGTCATCACCCAGACACATCCCCCGGTGTTACTGTATAATGTCCCATTCCCAGCAGTCACCTCTCCAGTCATCACCCAGACACATCCCCCGGTGTTACTGTATAATGTCCCATTCCCAGCAGTCACCTCTCCAGTCATCACCCAGACACAACCCCTGGTGTTACTGTATAATGACCCCATTCCCAGCAGTCACCTCTCCAGTCATCACCCAGACACGTCCCCCGGTGTTACTGTATAATGTTCCATTCCCAGCAGTCACCTCTCCAGTCATCACCCAGACACATTACTTGGTGTTACTGTATAATGCTCCATTCCCAGAAGTCACTCTCCAGTCATCACCCAGACACGTCCCCCGGTGTTACTGTATAATGCCCCATTCCCAGCAGTCACCTCTCCATTCATCACCAGACACATCCCCTGGTGTTACTGTATAATGCCCCATTCCAAGCAGTCACCTCTCTAGTCACCACCCAGACACGTCCCCTGGTGTTACTGTATAATGTCCCATTCCCAGCAGTCACCTCTCCAGTCATCACCTAGACACATCCCCTGGTGTTACTGTATAATGTCCCATTCCCAGCAGTCACCTCTCCAGTCATCACCCAGACACATCCCCTGGTGTTACTGTATAATGCCTCATTCCCAGCCGTCACCTCTCCAGTCATCACCCAGACACATCCCCCGGTGTTACTGTATAATGTCCCATTCCCATCAGTCACCTTTCCAGTCATCACCCAGACAAATTACCCAGTGTTACTGTATAATGCTCCATTCCTAGCAGTCACCTCTCCAGTCATCACCCAGATACATCCCCTGGTGTTACTGTTTAATGGCCCATTCCCAGCAGTCACCTCTCCAGTAGTCACCCAGACACGTCCCCCGGTGTTACTGTATAATGTCCCATTCCCAGCAGTCACCTCTCCAGTCATTACCCAGACACATCCTCTGGTGTTACTGTATAATGTGCCATTCCCGGCAGTCACCTCTCCAGTCATCAACCAGACACATCCCCCGGTGTTACTGTATAATGACCCCATTCCCAGCAGTCACCTCTCCTGTCATCACCCAGACACGTCCCCCGGTGTTACTGTATAATGCCCCATTCCCAGCAGTCACCTCTCCAGTCATCACCCAGACACATCCCCTGGTATTACTGTATAATGTCCCATTCCCAGAAGTCACCTCTCCAGTAGTCACCCAGACACGTCCCCCGGTGTTACTGTATAATGCTCCATTCCCAGCAGTCACCTCTCCAGTCATCACCCAGACACATTACCTGGTGTTACTGTATAATGCTCCATTCCCAGCAGTCACCTCTCCAGTCATCACCCAGACACATCCCCTGGTGTTACTGTATAATGTCCCATTCCCAGCAGTCACCTCTCCAGTCAGCAGCTGAATGATCTTGTTAGTGAGTTCAAGGATCTTCTCGTCACTGTGTCTCTCATGTATAGTGAGTGAGGTGGAGGAACCGTGATTGGGCTCTGGGTCCTTCTCAGTCCTCCTGACACAAGAGGATGGCTGCTGGGTGTCTCACGCTCACAGGATATATTCTTCACTACTGTTTAATCCTGCGAAATGGGGGAGACACTATCACTGTAAATACTACCACATCCCCTCAGCTCCCAGTCATGTCCCTGTACTATTGCTATAGATATAAGTGATTTCACTGTGACACTCCCAGATCATCTCAACTTCCCAGTCATGTCCCTGTATTAATATTATAGATATAAGTGATGTCACTGTGACGCTCCCAGATCCCCTCACCTCCCCAGTTATGTCCCTGTATTATTACTATTGATATAAGTGATGTCACAGTGATGCTCCCAGATCCCCCTCACCTCCCCAGTCATTTCCCTATATTATTACTATAGATATAACTCATGTAACTGTGACGCTCCCAGAGCCCCTCTCCTCCCCAGACATGTCCCTGTATTATAAGTATAGATATAAGTGCAAGCGCAACGGAATATGCTGCGCTATATAAGAAACTGTTAATAAATAAATAAATAAGTGATGTCACTGTGACACTCCCAGATCCCCTCACCTCCCTAGTCATGTCCCTGTATTATTACTATAGATATAAGTGATGTCACTGTGACATTCCCAGATCCCCTCACCTCCCCAGTCATGTCCCTGTATTATTACTATTCAGTGGTGGAAATGAGGTAGTATACGGCGGTATGGTATACCCCGCCACTTCTTCCACTGACCCGGAAGTGGGCCCATGAAAGTGCCGCAGGAGGCGAGGGAAGTGGCCATCCTGCTGCACATGGTGCTCCCCGTCCCTGCGCGGCGGCCAGCGGCTGTGTAGAGCACTGTAGTAGTTCACAGCCGCTCACCGCCGCCAGCCGCCAGCCACCAGCCGCCTGGTGCCAGCCACTAGCCGCCCGACGTCGCCAGCAGCCCACCGCTCACTGCTGCCAGCAACAAATAAAGGTAATGTTCCCCTGCTGTCACCTCTCTCCCTGCTGTCACTGTCGTCACTCTCCCTGTCATCACTGTCGTCACTCTCCCTGTCGTCACTGTCCCTGTCGTCACTGTCCCTGTTGTCACTGTCTCTCTCCCTGTCGTCACTGTCTCTCTCCCTGTCGTCACTCTGGCTGTCCCTGCTGTCACAATTTCGGCTCATTCAGTGTGCTACAAGGTGAATTTCGGCTCATTCAGTGTGCTACAAGGTGAATTTCGGCTCATTCAGTGTGCTACAAGGTGAATTTCGGCTCATTCAGTGTGCTACAAGGTGAATTTCGGCTCATTCAGTGTGCTATAATGTGAGTTTTGGCTCATTCAGTGTGCTACAATGTGAATATCAGCTCATACAGTGTGCTACAATGTGAATTTCGGATCATTCACTGTGCTGTAATGTGAATTTTGGATCATTCAGTGTGCTACAATGTGAGTTTCGTCTCATTCAGTGTGCTATAATGTGAATTTTTCGGCTCATTCAGTGTGCTACAATGTGAATTTTTCGGCTCATTCAGTGTGCTACAATGTGAATTTTTGCTCAGTCAGTGTGCTATAATGTGAATTTCGGGTCATTCAGTGTGCTATAATGTGAATGTCGGCTCATTCAGTGTGCTACAATGTGAATGTCGGCTCATTCGGTGTGCTATAATGTGAATTTCGGCTCATTCAGTGTGCTACAATGTGAATTTTGGGTCATTCAGTGTGCTACAATGTGAATTTCGGGTCATTCAGTGTGCTATAATGTGAATTTTGGCTCATTCAGTGTGCTACAATGTAAATGTCGACTCATTCAGTGTGCTATAATGTGAATTCCGGCTCATTCGTTGTGTTATAATGATGCTACCCCTGTATATTGACAACACAGGCCACTCCTCCTGTCTATTATGACAACACAGGCCGCTTCCCCTGTATACTATGACAGCACAGACTGCTCCCCCTGTATACTATGTCAACACAGGCAGCTCCCCCTTTATATTATGACAACACATGATGCTAGCCCTGTATATTATAACAACACAGGCTACCCCTCCTGTCTATTATGACAACAAAGGCCACTCCCCCTGTATACTTTGGATGCTACCCTTGTATATTGTGATTACACAGGCAGCTCCCCCTGTATATTATGACAACACAGGCCGCTCCTCCTGTATACTATAACAGCACAGGATGCTACGCCAGTATACTATAACAGCACAGGATGCTACCCCCTGTATTTTATGACAACACAGGCCGCTCCTCCTGTATACTATGACAACACAGGCTGCTCCCCCTGTATATTATGTCAACACAGGCCGCTCCCCCTGTATACTATGACATCACAGGATGCTACACCTGTATATTATGACAACACAGGCCGCTCCTCCTGTATACTATGACAGCACAGGATGCTACCCCTGTATATTATGACAACACAGGTCACTCCTTCTGTATTGAAAGACAATACATGCCGCTCACCCTATATAATAATAGTAACACGACACCACAGGCACCTCCCCCTGTATAAAAGGGCAACACAGGTCACTCCCCCTGTAGAGTAGGACAACACAGAGCGCTCCCCTGTATAGTACAATGCCATTATATGTATAGAATAACGGTAACGGCGGGGTCTGCACCACCTGTATCACGGAAATGGCGGGGTCTGCGCCACCTGTATTATGGTAACTGCGGGGTCTGCTCCACCTGTATCACGGTAACGGCGGGGTCTGCGCATACTTGCCTACCTGACCCTCTCCATGAGGGAGAAAATTCTCTGTTCCTGGACTTTCCTGGTAATGTATGATTGCCATCACCTGTGGTGAAACACCTTTCTTATCCATTAACCTGTTCAACAAAGGTGCTGGCAATCATAAATCAAGAGAAAAGTCCAGAGGGTCATGTTGGGAGGTATGCGGTAACGGCGGGGTCTGCTCCACCTGTATTACGGTAACGGCGGGGTCTGCTCCACCTGTATTACGGTAACGGCGGGGTCTGCGCCACCTGTATTACAGTAATAGGACACTAGAGTGTCAGTCACCTGTACAGGGATAGTGCAGCACCAGAGGCTGCTCCAGCTGCACTATAACAAGGCACCAGAGGCTGCTCCCCCTGTAGTACAGAACCTGACACCAGAGCTGCTCAGCCTATAGAATAATAATAATAATATCATTACCTGCTGCCAGACACAGCAATGGCTGCTCTCTGCTCCTGCTGCCTTGTGGGAATGATAGAAGGAAGGCGGAGCTCAGACCAGGGGAAAATGGGCGCCGCTCCTGACGTCACTACATGGCCAGGGAACCTATTGCTGCTACAGCTGATGCCGGACTGGTCTACAAGAAAATGGCCGCCGGCCTCCTGCACTGAGGACTTTATAGTCTTTACAGAGAGCGGGGCTTTGGGAGGGGTGTACGAGGGGAGGGGCAGTAACCAGTAAGCAGCTTTTGCCAATCCATGCCCTACTTCCTGCCTGTGCGTTCCACCTTACTTCCGGACTGTGCGTTCCACATACAGGATGTGAGTTTTCATCGACTGCTGCAGCTTCCCAGTGTCCGTGCCGAGATCAGGTAATGGCGCCTTACTATACAGGGGGAGCAGCCTGTGGTGCCCTATGATTATTATACAGGGGAGCAGCCTGTGGTGTCCTGTTATTATTATTATACAGGGGGAGCAGCCTGTGGTGTTCTGTTATTAATACTATACAGGGGGAGCAGCCTGTGTTGTCCTGTTGTTATTATTATACAGGGAGAGCAGCCTGTGGTGTCCCGTTGTTATTATTATTATTATTATACAAGGTGAGCAGCCTGTGGTGTCCTATTATTATTATTATTATAATTATACAGGGGGAGCAGCATGTGGTATCCTGTTATTATTATTATACAGGAGGAGCAGCCTGTGGTGTCCTGTTATTATTATTATTATTATACAGGAGGAGCAGCCTGTGGTGTCCTGTTATTATTAGTGTTATACAGGTGGAGCAGATTTTTGTGTACAGTTATTATTATACAGGGGCAGCAGCCAAGCTATTTAGAGCCCAATACTCTAATCGCTTAAGAAATAACCTACCCCTGTAGTGGTCGCCTATAACATTAGTATGTGATGTAACCAGATAGGACTATGCACATTTACCTATCGTACCTTTCCTTTGTGATTTCAGGCTCTTCCACAGATACGGAGACAGTTCCACCGGTAAGTATACTAGTTTTAATATGTAAGAAGTTATAGGCCACCTTATACAGTTTTCTCTGACGTCCTAGTGGATGCTGGGAACTCCGTAAGGACCATGGGAATAGACGGGCTCCGCAGGAGACTGGGCACTCTAAAAGAAAGATTAGGTACTATCTGGTGTGCACTGGCTCCTCCCTCTATGCCCCTCCTCCAGACCTCAGTTAGAATCTGTGCCCGGCCAGAGCTGGGTGCTCCTAGTGGGCTCTCCTGAGCTTGCTAAAAAGAAAGTATTTGTTAGGTTTTTTATTTTCAGTGAGATCTGCTGGCAACAGACTCACTGCTACGTGGGACTGAGGGGAGAGAAGCAAACCTACCTGCTTGCAGCTAGCTTGTGCTTCTTAGGCTACTGGACACCATTAGCTCCAGAGGGTTCGAACACAGGACCTGACCTCGATCGTCCGTTCCCGGAGCCGCGCCGCCGTCCCTCTTGCAGAGCCAGAAGACAGAAGAGAAGCGATGAAATCGGCGGCAGAAGACTCCTGTCTTCATTAAGGTAGCGCACAGCACCGCAGCTGTGCGCCATTGCTCCCACAGCACACCACACACTCCGGTCACTGTAGGGTGCAGGGCGCTGGGGGGGGCGCCCTGGGCAGCAATAAAAATACCTTTGGCATAAAAATACACATAATACAGTCTGTGACTGTATATGTGTAAAACCCCCGCCATTTTTAGTCAGAAACAGGACAGAAGCCCGCCGCTGAGGGGGCGGGGCCTTCTTCCTCAGCACACCAGCGCCATTTTCTCTTCACAGCTCCGCTGGAAGGAAGCTCCCCAGGCTCTCCCCTGCAGTATCCTGGTACACAAAGGGTGAAAAGAGAGGGGGGGGGCACATAAATTTAGGCGCAAAATTTGTATATACAGCAGCTACTGGGTAAACACTGAGTTGTAGTGTAATCCCTGGGTTATATAGCGCTGGGGTGTGTGCTGGCATACTCTCTCTCTGTCTATCCAAAGGGCCTTGTGGGGGAACTGTCCTCAAATAGAGCATCCCCTGTGTGTGGTGTGTCGGTACGCGTGTGTCGACATGTCTGAGGTAAAAGGCTCCTCTAAGGAGGTGATAGAGCGGATATGTGTGTGAGAGGGTGTCTCCGTCGACAACGCCGACACCTGTTTGGATATGTGTAAGTGCCAAGGTGAATTTATTGCACAAAAGGTTAGGGAACAGACAGGAAATCTACCCTGGTCTGTCCCTATGTCACAGAGACTTTCAGAGTCTCACAATGCTCACTATCCAAAATAACAAACACTGGTATCGACATGGAGTTTAACTCCACTGTCGACTACGATAATGCAAAGTCACAGCCAAGATGGCTAGAAGGTATTCAATATATGATGATTTGCATATCACTGATGACTCATCTGTCCCTGACACGAGAGTACACATGTTTAAGGGGAAGAATGCTGAGGTAAATGTCCCTCCTCTCATGAGGAAAAAGAGCGGGAATCTCCAGACAAGAGACGGCAGCTTCCCACAAAGAATTCTCAGGCTGTATCCTTTTCCCACTAGGGCCAGGATATGTTGAGAATCTTCCCCTGGGGTGTCCTGTTTGCACAGATGGTAGCACTTGCTATTCTCAGGGATCCTGCAGATAGCGTGCACATTCTAGTATACTACCCAGACCGGCGATTGTGTCGGCATGGGTTTATAGCGCTGTGGCAGCGTGGACAGGTACCTTATCAGCAGAGATGAGACCCTAGTATGCAATATAAATATATTAAAGATGCTGTCTTCAGTGATAGATATATAGTTATAAAGCATGCCCAAAGAGACATGAGTATACTGGGTCTTAGAGTCAAAGCTATGTCGATCTCTGCTTGACGTGTCCTGTAGAATATGCATTGGACAGATGATGCCGACTTAAGAGGCATATGGAAGGCTAAGGATTGTATGGAGAAGGGTTCTCGGGCCTGGTCTCCACAGCTATAGCTGGTAATTCTGCTAGTTTGCCTTATATTCCTGCACAGCCTAAGAAAGCACGACATTATTAAATGCAGCCTTTCGAATAAAGAAACAAGAAAGTCTGAGGTGCGTCCTTTCTTGTCAGAGCCGGGCAGCTAGTACCCAGGAACAGAAGTCCTCCACGGCCCCTACAAAAATCCACCAATGTCGCTGGGGCTCCACAGGCGGAGCTAGGCCCAGTGGGGACACGCCTTCGTAAGTTCAGCCACAATTGGGTTCACTCCCTGTTCGATCCCTGGGCAATAGATATTGTGTCTCAGGGATACAAGCTGGACTGTGAGAAGATGCCCCCTCACCGACGGCCCTGCGGGCTTCCCCCCAAGAGAGGGAGCCAGTGTTAACTGCAATTCACAAATTGTATCTTTAACAGGTGGTGGTCAAGGGTCCCCTCCTTCAACAAGAGGGTGTTATTATTCGACCATGTTGTAATCCCGAAACCAGACGGTTCGGTCAGACCCATATTGAATTTAAAATCCCTGAACATATACCTGAGAAGGTTCAAGTTCAAGATGGAATCGCTAAGAGCGGTCAGTGCAAGCCTAAAAAGGGGGAGACTTTATTGTGAATCGGGACATAAGGGATGCATACCTTCATGTCCCCATTTATCCACCTCATTAGGCGTACCTCAGAATTGCGGTACAGGATTGTCATTACCAATTTCAGATGTTGCCGTTTGGTCTCTCCACGGCCCCGAGAATATTCACCATGGTAATTGCGGATATGATTGTGCTCTTGCGGAAGCAAGGTGTCACTATTATCACGTACTTGGACGATCTCCTCATAAAAGCGAGATCAAGAGAGCAGTTGCTGAACAGCGTATCACTTTCTCTGGAAGTGTAACGGCAACACGGCTGGATTCTGTATATTCCAAACTCGCAGTTGGTTCCTACAGCTCATCTGCCTCTCCTAGGCACGATCCTAGACACAGACCAGAAAAGGGTTTATCTCCAGATAGAGAGAGCTCAGGAGCTCATGACACTGGTCAGGAATCTATTAAAACCAAAACAGGTGTCAGTGCATCACTGCACTCGAGTCCTGGGAAGGATGGTGGCATCATACGAGGCCATCCCCTTAGGCAGGTTCCATGCGAGGACCATCCAATGGGACTTACTGGACAAGTGGTCCGGATCACCTCTTCAGATGCATCGGTTAATCACCCTATCCCCCAGGGCCAGGGTGTCTCTCCTGTGGTGGCTGCAGAGTGCTCACCTTCTCGAGGGTCGCAGATTCGGCATTCAGGACTGGATCCTGGTGACCACGGATGCAAGCCTCCGAGGGTGGGGGGCAGTTACACAGGGAAGAAATTTCCAAGGTCTGTGGTCAAGTCAACAGACTTGCCTTCACATCAATATCCTGGAACTAAGGGCCATATACAACGCCCTAAGTCAAGCGGAGATCCTGCTTCGCGACCAACCGGTTCTGATCCAGTCAGACCGCAGGGGTTCATGTAAACCGCCAAGGCGGCACAAGGAGCAGGGTGGCGAGGGTAGAAGCCACCAGAATTCTTCGCTGGGCGGAGAATCAAGTAAGCGCACTGTCAGCAGTGTTCATTCCGGGAGTGGACATCTGGGAAGCAGACTTCCTCAGCAGGCACGACCTCCACCCGGGAAAGTGGGGACTTCATCAGGAAGTCTTCACGCAGTTTGCAAATTGATGGGAACTGCCTCAGGTGGACTAGATGGCGTCCCACCTCAATAAAAAGCTAAAAAAGGTTTTACGCCGGGTCAAGGGACCCTCAGGTGATAGCTGTGGTCGCACTAGTAACACATTGGGTGTTCCAGTCGGTCTATGTATTCCCTCCTCTTCCTCTCATACCCAAGGGCTGAGAATTGTAATAAAAGGAGGAGTGAGAACAATATTCTTTGCTCCAAATTGGCCAAGAAGGACTCGGTACCCGGAGCTGCAAGATATGCTCTCAGAGGACCCATGGCTTCTGCCTCTCAGACAGGACATGTTGCAACAGGGGCCCTGTCTGTTCCAATACTTACCGCGGCTGCATTTGACATCATGGCGGTTGAACGCCGGATCCTAGCGGAAAAGGGCATTCCGGGGGCAGTCATTCCTACGCTGATAAAGGCTAGGAAAGATGTGACAGCAAGACTTTTTCACTGTATATGGCGAAAATAGGTTGCTTGGTGTGAGGCCGGGAAGGCCCTACAGAGGAATTCCAGCGGGGTCGATTCCTGCACTTCCTACAGTCAGGAGTGACTATGGGCCTAAAATTAGGATCCATAAAGGTCAAGATTTCGGCCCTATACATTTTCTCTCAAAAAGAACTGGCTTCACTGCCTGAAGTTCAGACGTTGTTCCGGGGGTGCTGCATATTCAGCCTCCTTTTGTGCCACCGGTGGCACCTTGGGATCTTAACGTTGTGTTGGATTTCCTGAAATCCCACTGGTTTGAGCCACTTAAGACCGTGGAGCTAAAGTATCTCACGTGGAAAGTGGTCATGCTATTGGCCTTAGCTTCGGCTAGGCGTGTGTCAGAATTGGCGGTTTTGTCATGTAAAAACCCTTATCTGATATTCCATATGGACAGGGCAGAATTGAGGACTCGTCCCCAATTTCTTCCTAGGGTGGTATCATCGTTTCATTTGAACCAGCCTATTGTGGTGCCTGCGGCTACTAGGGACTTGGAGGATTCCAAGTTGCTGGACGTAGTCCGGGCTTTGAAAATTTATGTATCCAGAACGGTGGGAGTCAGAAAGTCTGACTCGCTGTTTATTCTGTATGCAGTCAACAAGGTTGGCGCTCCTTCTTCGAAGCAGACTATTGTTCGCTGGATCTATAGCACGATTCAGCTGGTTCACTCTGCGGCTGGATTGCGGCATCAAAAATCGGTGAAAGCACATTCCACAAGGAAGGTGGGCTCTTCTTGGGCGGCTGCCCGAGGGGTCTCGGCTTTACAGCTTTGCCGAGCTGCTACTTGGTCGGGGTCAAACACGTTTGCTAAGTTCTACAAGTTTGATACCCTGGCTGAGGAGGACTTTGAGTTCGCTCATTCGGTGCTGCAGAGTCATCCGCACTCTCCCGCCCGTTTGGGAGCTTTGGTATAATCCCCATGGTCCTTACGGAGTTCCCAGCATCCACTAGGACGTCAGAGAAAATAAGAATTTACTCACCGGTAATTCTATTTCTCGTAGTCCGTAGTGGATGCTGGGCGCCCGTCCCAAGTGCGGACTCTCTGCAATACATGTACATAGTTATTGTTACACTAAAGGGTTATTGTTATGAGCCATCCGTTGAATGAGGCTCAGTTATTGTTCATACTGTTAACTGGGTATGGTTATCACAAGTTGTACAGTGTGATTGGTGTGGCCGGTATGAGTCTTACCCTGTATTCCAAATCCAAACCCAGCAAGTGCACAGGTGTATTAATTACTCACTGACACATTTTAAAAGGTCGACAGGTGGAGCTAATTATTTCACTTGTGATTCTGTGAGGAGACCTGCAAAACATGCACTGTGTGGGGTCCTGAGGACCGAGTTTGAGAACCTGTGCTCTAATGGATATGGAGTCTCTAGAGGTGATATTTGTACTTCTCAGATCCACCGATGCTGCTGGTCCCTGTGCTACTGTGCTGGGGACTGGTACTTTAATAGTTAAAGGATTATAGGGAAGTATGCAGATTAGCAGGATTTATATGGGAGCATCCTGCACTTACAATGATAGTGTGCCCGGTCTGGACCTCCCCCCGACCCCTCCACCAACAACCGGGCTCTTCCTGCGGGTTGGATGGGATGAGGGACACAGCTCTGCCTCGGAAGGGGGGGGGGGGGGAACTGCTTGCTACTGCGGGACTCCTGGTAGCTACTGCCCGCACTGCGGTCTCCTACCATGTACTAGCCTGCCCCGCCAGCGCTCCGCCTGCCAGCACTCTCCGTGACAACCAGGCACCGGGACGTCCCTGCTCGGCGTCCACCAGGGGAAATTAACACAGCGCTTCTCACCCGCAGCAGAAGACATCCAATTCCTTTCCAGGGGCACTCTCACTCTCAGGGAACCGCCTTCCTGTAAACTCCCTTGTCTCAGCCGCCAGCCTTTTTCTCTCCCCTTAGTCAGCCCACCAACAAAACCACCACTACACGCGCCCAGCCACCTCTCTCAGCACACGGGACCTCTGGAAGCTTCTCCGTGATCTCCCCCGCGCACTGCACGCTTACCAGAGTCCCCTCACCTTCAGCAGGCACAGAATAATAACATGCATAAACACTATACATTATTGGATCACTAGAAAGATCCAAGTTATTATCACATATATGGTATACATCAGTTGGCAGCATCTCTATTACCTTATAGAGCTACACATTCATTCATTGATTTGCCCCCTCATAGTGTCCCAAGGCCTTCAGATCACTAGGGTACTACAGTAATAGTACAGGTACATGACTGGGGAGGTGAGGGGATCTGGGAGCGTCACAATAACGTCACTTCTATCTATAGTAATAATACAGGGACATAACTGGGGAGGTGATGGCTCTGGGAGCATCACAGTGACATCACTTATATCTATAGTAATAATACAGGGACATGACTCGGGAGGTGATAGGATCTGGGAATGTCACAGTGACATCACTTATATCTATAGTAATAATACAGTGACATGACTGGGGAGGTGAGGGGATCTGGGAGCATCACAATAATGTCACTTCTATCTATAGTAATAATACAGGGACATGACTGGGGTCTGAGGAGACTTGGGAGTACAGTAGCACCGGGGGATGTGTCTGGGTGATGACTGGAGAGGTGACTGCTGGGAATGGGGCATTATACAGTAACACCAGGGGATGTGTCTGGGTGATGACTGGAGAGGTGACTGCTGGGAATGGGGCATTATACAGTAACACCAGGGGACGTGTCTGGGTGATGACTGTATCACTGTGTGTGTCAGGTGTCTATATGGTGTCAGGATGTCACTGTCTATGTCTCCATGCAGGAGGGGGAGTATATAGAGGAACACAGGGGTCTGTACAAGGACATGATGATGGAGAATCACCGGCCCCTCACATCACTGGGTAAGAGGAGACTGTCATGTATTGTACAGGGGAGAGCAGGTATGGGGGCCCCTATATACACACATCACCTGATAATCACATATATACACTGTACTCAGTCACTGTGTGTCTCCTACAGATGGGCCCAGTAACAGAGATACCCCAGAGAGATGTCCCCATCCTCTGTATTCCCAGGATTGTACAGAGGAGAATCACAGGACCCCACAGGAGGATGAGGTAAGTGGGATTTAGGGTCTCATCCAATACACCAAAGTGACTGTCACTATATGATGTTCAGAGAAGCTGTGTGCGTATAGTACATTAATATTATACTGTTTCACCTCAATTTAATCAAACAATATGCAAATGCCATTGTATTTTTTGGGTTATTTAGGTAGAACGTCTTTCTCGTATAAAGGCAGAAGATATAAAGAGAGAAGAAGAGACGTATGTGACTGATATAAAGGCTGAATATATAGAGGAAGAAGAGGAGACGTATGTGACTGATATAAAGGCAGAAGATACATAGGGAGAAGAAGAGATGTATGTGACTGATATAAAGGCAGAAGATATAGATGGAGAAGAAGAGACGTATGTGACTGATATAAAGGCAGAAGATATAGAGGGAGAAGAAGAGACGTATGTGACTGATATGAAGGTAGAAGATACAGAGGGAGAAGAAGAGATGTATGTGACTGATATGAAGGCAGAAGATATAGAGGGAGAAGAAGAGACGTATGTGACTGATATAAAGGCAGAAGATATAGAGGGAGAAGAAAAGACGTATGTGACTGATATAAAGGCAGAAGATATAGAGGGAGAAGAAGAGATGTATGTGACTGATATGAAGGCAGAAGATATAGAGGGAGAAGAAGAGACGTATGTGACTGATATAAAGGCAGAAGATATAGAGGGAGAAGAAGAGACGTATGTGACTGATATAAAGGCAGAAGATATAGAGGGAGAAGAAGAGACGTATGTGACTGATATGAAGGTAGAAGAAATAGAGGGAGAAGAAGAGACGTATGTGACTGATATGAAGGCAGAAGATATAGAGGGAGAAGAAGAGGCGTATGTGACTGATATAAAGGCAGAAGATATAGAGGGAGAAGAAGAGACGTATGTGACTGATATGAAGGGAGAAGATATAGAGGGAGAAGAAGAGACGTATGTGACTGATATAAAGGCAGAAGATACAGAGGGAGAAGAAGAGACGTATGTGAGGGGTGATCAGCAGTGTAAGGAGGAGGAGATCCCTACAGATATCAGCACAGGTGAGTAATAAACACTTATTACAGAAGTCACATATTCTCATTGCTCAGTCACTACAGCAATTTTTTATTCTACACCCTCCTCCGCCATCAGCCCTGTTCTCAGTTGGGTGTTTATAACACAAGGCTATCCATGACAAACATCAGATGAAGAGAGTTATTACACTCATCACTATAGTGTTATTAAAAGTAACAAGCAGAAGATTATTTTTAGGGATCATATATAAGTAGTATTGTGTTTTTTGTGGAGCGTCTAATTTGTATGGGATCTAAATTTCTCAGTTTAGCAACCTTTTATTAAATAACCTTCATTTTGTTAGATGATGCAGGTATTAAATAATTCCTTGTATATAGTAGACTTATTTCGCCATTTGTGGTCAAGTTTATTATATGTTTACATTTAGCGAGGTGTAGTCTTGGTGTAAAGGACAGAGTGTGATTCCTGATTAGTTAAAAAAACAAATACCAAATACAGAGCAACATCACCAAACAGGTAATTTCAACTTTAAACTTGTCATTTATTTTGTACTGTCTGGACATGGCTACTAATAACAGATGCACAGACATAATTCTTAAAGCTATGTGTGCAAATGCTAGGAGCTTAGGAGACAAAATTCCAGAGCTAATTGTGATAATGACCAGGGATAACCTGGTTATTGTGGCAATTACAGAGTCATGGTGCAATGAGAATCATGACTGGGCCATAGCTATACCAGGATACAATTTATTTAGGAAGGATAGAATGGTCAGTATAGGAGGAAGGGTAGCAATGTATGTGGGGAAAAAAGCATAAATGCTACTTCAATTAATACAAAACATTGAAGACAAATCTGAGGCCCTTTGGGTCACCACAGAAACCGTGGAGAAGGACATTATTCGCATTGGGGTGATCTGTAGACCACCTGGCCAGGGGCAGGATTTGGACAGGAATCTATTGTTGGACATCACTAAAATGGCTTTAAAGGGAGAAGTCATAATCATGGGAGACTTTAATTTAACTGATGTAAATTGGGAGGGGTCTTTTGCAAGTTCAGCTACAAGTGGCAGATTTCTATATTCCTTACAGGGAGCATCTCTCAATAAACAGCAGATATTTCCCTTCTGCATAGAATAGCGGTCGGGAAAGAAAGAAGCAAACCTCCTTTCTCTTTCATCCACTAGGGGACACTGGAGTCTTATACAGTAGGGATGTGAAGCTTGCAACCGGAGGTGTGGCACAATCTAAAATTTAGCATTGTCTGCACAGCCGGCTCCTCCCCCTTCACATCCCTCAGTTTGAAAAATTGTGCCAAGGAGGTGCAAGCACAAGAAGGGAGCTCCTCCTCCATTTCAATACTGAGACTGAGTTACGCTAATGTAAAGGGGGACGAAAGTCTTCAGAATAGAGAGACAATGATCCCTACTAAAGGGGATCTGCATCTCTCCTCAGAAAATCCGGAGCACAGTCAGCAGTGAGTACTGGTTGTAAAGGGGCCCTACTTACAGTTACACTTACGGTAACCATAGCTTCTTCATGGATCCAGGAGGCAGTTTGACAGACATCCTCCCGCGGACCGCACACATTGCTGCTACCTTCTGGCTCTAAGCCCTGGGACTTGGCAGCGCAGCTTCCCCGCCGCCCCCCTCCTTCCGCTGGCGCTGGGACAGAACAAACGGTCTAAAACACTCCCTGGCCGGCTATACACTCCCGCTTCATGTCAGCTCCCCCGCCCGCCCCTCCTTCCTCTACAGACGGAGGGCTGATGGAGACACAGCGCGACTGTCAGCGGCAGCGTATACCGCCGCCTCTTAAACACACAGCGGGGTGCTTGAAAAGAGCATCCCCTCCCGCCGCCCGCTGAAACGACATATCTCTCGCGGCTAGCAGCCGCAGCTTCCCCTGCACTCACCGGGACCCGGGCTATATCCCCCACACGCTTCCTCCCGCCTTCGACGCTAGTACGAGGGCTTCTCATACGCTGCTGCCTTATAACTTAAGCCCTGGTAGGCTAGCAGCGCAGCTCCTCCGCCGCTCCCCTTCTTTTATAGAGAGTAGAGGCTATTCCATTTGGGGGTTAGATGATGTTTGATGAGTTAGACAAGTGGATTTCGCAGGCAACTGCAGTGACATCCACCTTTCTACCTACTTCTTACTCGAGCACCACGTCACACGTTAGAGGAGGTTGCTCGGGACCAGTGTTTAAATTCATTCGATCGCTGTCGTACCGAGCCAGAAGAGGGTTTGGAGCAACAGACTTGTGGAACCAGAGGTAGAGGTCGTTCATAGTCGACACCAGAAAAGCAGGACAGACCTGCTGACAAACCCGTGGCATGACGGTTTCCCTGCTCACCTGGGGTCCCCCTTGGGGGGCGCAGAGTTGGAAGGTTTTCGGGACGCCTGGGCCAAAACATCACCAGACGTCTGGGTCAACAAGATGTTTCCCAGGGTTACAGGATAGTTACAAGAGCGTCCACACAGTCCATTTATTTGCAGCGCGAGGGCCTAGGTGCCCGTTGTGAGCAGGAGTGTTTACAGGAGGCAAATTCAAAGACTCCTGCATACAAAGGGTTAAGTCACCAGTCCCAGATCCTCAATGAGGAACTGGATTTTATTCAAAACTTTTGGTAGTGCAAAATACCTTCATATCCCGATTTGGACCCCTCACCAAGCTTACTTAAGATTTGCACCGGTGTGGGATCACTACCGAATCAGGGCCCTGCCATTCGGTCTATCATCAGCCCCAAGAATCTTTATAAAGATCATAGCAATAGTGGTGACAGGATTGAGACAGGGGTCACGATCATACCTTATCTAGACGATCTACCGATCAAGGCCTCATCTCAGAAACAGCTGATAGAGGATGCTCAGACATCTCATCAATTTCTCATTCAACATGGGTGGATTGTGAACTTCCATAAATCCAACCTCATGCCAACTCAACGGATTAATTTCCTCTGTCTCATCTTGGACACGATACAATTAAGAGTATTCCTACCAGAGAACTAGATCCAGGACCCACAGAGGTTAGTGGCTCAGGTACTAAGAACACAGATGGGTTCTCTACACCTCTGTGCTACTTCTCGAGAAGAGGGTAGCGTCATTCGCAGCTCTCCGGTACGGAGGACTTCATTCCTGACCATTCCAGATGAAACTCATTGCTCAGGGAGCAGGTTCGCACTGGCTTCTACATCGAAGAATCCAGCTTCCACCACGCATACGAACCTACTTGATTTGGTGGTCGTTGCACAAGAATCTCGCAGCAGGCAAGAGATTCGTCATTTGGGATTGGAGGATCCTGACAACGGATGCCAGTCTCAGAGGTTGGGGTGCCGTCCTAGTGGTACAAATTCCTACCGGTTTGCAGATTCAAGATGGAATCAATCCAGTCAGTTATTGTGGGTTTAGAACATGGAGGGGTCATGGTATCCATGGACATAAAGGATGGACGTTACAGGAGAGCAGCCTACCCATAAACATTCTCCAACTGAGAGCAGTTTACAATGCGCTTCTCTTAGCCGCAGACCTAGTCATGGGTCAACACTTAAAGATACAGTCGGACAATGTCACGATGACGGCTTACATAAACCATCAAGGAGGAACAAAGAGCAGGATGGCGTTAAAAGAAGCCACAAAGATCTTGTTGTGGGCAGAAAGGTGAAACATCATCCTCTCGGCTGTGTTCATCCCAGGTGTGGAAAACTGGGAATCATATTATCTCGGCCGCCAGGGCATGCATCCGGGAGAGTGGTGCCTACATCCACGGATTTTCGACATGGTGGTGAGGAGATGGGGTCTACCTCAAGTCAATCTAATGGCGTCTTGGCAAAACCATCAGCTGCCCAGATATGTGTCCAGGACAAAAGATCCAGCAGCAGAAGGAGTGGACTCATTAACACTTCCTTGGTGTTACAGGAGGGTTTACATTTTTCCACCTTTCCCACTCATACCCAGGGTTCTGAAACGGTTGAAACGAGAACGAGTGTGGGCATTTCTAATCGCACTAGATTAGCCCCGCAGGAGTTGGTACTCAGACCTGCGAGGGTTACTAGTGGAAGATTCTTGGCGGTTACCTCAGAGGGAGGACCTGCTATCTCAGGGACTGTTCCAACACCCAGACCTGCACAGGCTGCATTTAACGGCGTGGCTATTGAAACCCGGATCTTAAGAAACAGAGGGATACCAAGAACGGCCATTCCTACGATGTTTGCCGCTAGGAAGCCGGTCACAGCCATGCACTACTACAGGATTTGGAAGTGGTACATGGATTGGTGTCAAGAACGTGGGTGGAATTCGACGAACTTCCACTTATCCAGACTTCTACTTTTCCTTCAGGCCGGTCTAGATGTAGGACTGAGGCTGGGCTCTCTGAAGGTTCAAATTTTGTCTCTCTCTATCCTATTTCAACAAGCAGTTAGCATGCTTGTCAGGGGTTCAAACCTTTTTACAGGGAGTTCTGAGGATACAACCCCCTTTTCGTCCTACCACTGCACCATGGGACTTAAATTTGGTGTTGGAATTTTTGAGATCTCCAACTTTTGAGCCGTTAGCAAGAACAGACCTGAAATATCTCTTTTGGAAGGTCACGTTATTGCTTGCCTTGGTTTCGGCCAGACGGGTTTCTGAGTTGGGAGCCTTATCGTGTAAGAGTCCTTTGAATGTTTCATGAGGACAGGGCAGAACTCCGTACAAGAGCAGGTTTCCTTCCTAAGGTTGGTTTCGGGATTTCACGTAAATCAGCCAATTGTGGTCCCATCTTTTCAGGGTCTCGCAGATGGGGAAGTGTCCTTGGATGTTGTCCGAACTTTACGGGTATACGTACAAGTTACGTCTTCCTTCAGAAAGTCGGACCATTGTTTGTTCTTTATGATGGGCCAAAGAAGGGCTGGCCAGCATCTAAGCAGCCTTTGTCTAGATGGATTCGACTTGCCATTTGGCAAGCTTATATTTCCTGTGGCAAACAGGTTCCGGTTCAGACGGGTGCTCATACCACCAGATCAGTGGGTGCCTCATGGGCGGCTGCTAGAGGTGTTTCCACTACTCAACTTTGCAGAGCGGCGACGTGGTCCTCAGCCCACACGTTCGCAAAATTTTACAAGTTTGATACCTTTGCGTCCGAAGACTCGTTAAGTTCGGACGTTTAGTTTTGCAGGCCACCGATAGCACACCCTCCCTGGGGGAAACTTTGGGACGTCCCCTACTGTACAGGACTCCAGTGTCCCCTAGTTGATGAAAGAGAAAAGAGGATTTTGGTACTTACCGATAAATCCATTTCTCTGAATCCTCTAGGGGACACTGGACGCCCGCCTTGGTGCTGTCAACCTGCTGTGTTCAAAGTTCTTGTTCAAACAGTTCGTGCAAACAGCGTTAGTTTTTCTGTTAAGAGTTTCTTGGATGCTGTTTGATATGTTGTACAGTTCGGTTCCTCGCCATGTGCTATAGTATCATGTCCTGTTCTCTTGGTCAAATTTTCTAAACTGAGGGATGAGGGATATATAGAAAACTATAGGTCTGTAAGACAATACAGATACTATAGGTCTGTAAGACAATACAGAAGAAACTATAGGTCAGTAAAACAATACAGAAGAAATTATAGGTCAGGAAGACATTACAGAAGGAAACTAGGTCAGTAAAACAATACAGAAGAAACTATAGGTCAGCGAGACTACAGTAAGCTACTATATGTCAGTAAGACAATACAATAAGAAACTATAGGTCAGTAAGACAATACAGTCAGAAACTATAGGTCAATAAGACAATACACTAGGAAACTATAGGTCAGTAAGACAATACAGAAGAAACTTTAGGTCAGTAAGACAATACAGAAGGAAACTATAGGTCAGTAAGACAATACAGTCAGAAACTATAAGTCAGTAAGACAATACAGAAGAAACTTTAGGTCAGTAAGTCAATACAGTAGGAAACTATAGGTCAGTAAGACAATACAGTAGGAAACTATAGGTCAGTAAGACAGTAGGAAACTATAGGTCAGTAAGACAGTAATACAGTAGGAAACTATAGGTCAGTAAGACAATATAGAAGGAGACTATAGGTCAGTAAGACAATACAGAAGGCAACTTGGTCAGTAAGACAATACAGAAGAAACTATAGGTCAGTAAGACAATACAGAAGTAAACTATAGGTCAGTAAGACAATACAGTAAGCCACTATATGTCAATAAGACAAAACAGTAAGAAACTATAGGTTACTAAGACAATACAGTAAGAAACTATAGGTCAGTAAGACCATACAGAAGGAAACTATAGGCCAGTAAGACAATACAGTAGGAAACTGTAGGTCAGTAAGACAATACAGTAAGAAACTATAGATCAGTAAGACAATACAGTAGGAAACTAGGTCAGTAAGACAATACAGTAGGAAACTATACTGACCTATAGTTTCCTTCTGTATTGTCTTACTGACCTATAGTTACCTTCCATATTGTCTTACTGACCTATAGTTTCTTACTGTATTGTCTTACTGACAATACAGTAAGAAACTATAGGTCAGTAAGACAATATGGAAGGAAACTATAGGTCAGTAAGACATTATAGTAAGAAACTATAGGTCAGTAAGACAATACAGTAGGAAACTATAGGTCAGTAAGATAATACAGTAGGAAACTATAGGTCAGTAAGACAATACAGAAGGAAACTAAAGGTCAGTAAGACGATACAGTAGGAAACTATAGGTTAGTGAGAATACAGTAAGAAACTATAGGTCAGTAAAACAATATGGAAGGAAACTATAGGTCAGTAAAACAATACTGTAGGAAACTATAGGTCAGTAAGACAATACAGAAGGTAACTATAGGTCAGTAAGACAATACAGTAAGCCACTATATGTCAATAAGACAATACAGTAAGAAACTATAGGCCAGTAAGACAATACAGTAGGAAACTGTAGGTCAGTAAGACAATACAGTAAGAAACTATAGATCAGTAAGACAATACAGTAGGAAACTAGGTCAGTAAGACAATACACTAGGAAACTATAGGTCAGTAAGACAATACAGTAAGAAACTATAGGTCAGAAAGACAATACAGTAGGAAACTGTAGGTCAGTAACACAATACAGTAAGAAACTATAGATCAGTAAGACAATACAGTAGGAAACTAGGTCAGTAAGACAATACACTAGGAAACTATAGGTCAGTAAGACAATACAGTAAGAAACTATAGGTCAGTAAGACAATATGGAAGGAAACTATAGGTCAGTAAGACAATACAGTAGGAAACTCTAGGTCAGTAAGACAATACAGTAGGAAACTATAGGTTAGTGAGAATACAGTAACTATAGGTCAGTAAGACAATATGGAAGGACACTATAGGTCAGTAAGACAATACAGTAAGAAACTATAGGTCAGAAAGACAATACAGTAGGAAACTGTAGGTCAGTAACACAATACAGTAAGAAACTATAGATCAGTAAGACAATACAGTAGGAAACTAGGTCAGTAAGACAATACACTAGGAAACTATAGGTCAGTAAGACAATACAGTAAGAAACTATAGGTCAGTAAGACAATATGGAAGGAAACTATAGGTCAGTAAGACAATACAGTAGGAAACTCTAGGTCAGTAAGACAATACAGTAGGAAACTATAGGTTAGTGAGAATACAGTAACTATAGGTCAGTAAGACAATATGGAAGGACACTATAGGTCAGTAAGACAATACAGAAGGAAACTATAAGTCAGTAAGACAATACAGCAGGAAACTATAAGTCAGTAAAACAATACTGTAGGAAACTATAGGTCAGTAAGACAATACAGTAGGAAACTATAGGTCAGTAATACAATATAGAAGGAAACTATAGGTCAGTAAAACAATACTGTAGGAAACTATAGGTCAGTAAGACTATGCAGTGAGAATAGTGGGGTGGCAGTAGTGAATGAAAGGGGGGAGGAGTAGGGGGAGGGAAAGAGCAGCCGGCAAGGGTATAACATGGGTATTAAAGTTTTTACCAAAACACTAGCTCATAATGATTATGGGTCACCGTTGCTGCATAAAGAGAATGATGTCCCTAGCACAGGGGGAAATACTGATCTTAATTGTATGTATGTAAATGCTAGAAGACTTACAGGAAAAAAGGGGGAACTAGAAATCCTTGCAGCAAGCAAACAGTATGATACTATAGGCATTACTGAAACTTGGTGGGATGAATCTCATTATTGGACAGTCAATCCTAGAGGGTTATACGCTGTTCAGTAGAGACAGACTAAATAAACGAGGTGGAGGGGTATGTATTTATGTAAAGCCGTTATTAAAACCTCATATATGGGAAGATATTCAAGAGGGGACTGTAAATACTGTTGAGACGTTATGGGTAGAAATTGCATGCGGGGGTAAAGCAATAAAAAAGTTATTGGGGTTATGCTACAGGCTGCCTGGTATTAATGTGTCTGATGAGGAATTGTTACTGAAGCAAATTGAAAGAGCAGCAGGAGTAGGAGACATAGTAGTGATGGGAGACTTTAACTATCCAGAGATAAATTGGAAAAACGATTCATGTGATACTGCTAGGGGTAATAGGTTTTTAAACACACTAAATAATATCTACTTCATTCAATTAATCGAGGAACCAACTGGTACAATGCAATCTTAGACTTGGTATTAACAAACAGTGGGGAAATGGTATCAAATATTATAGTAGGGGAGCCCATAGGAAACCGACCACGATATGGTCTCATTCAATATCCGTTTTCATAAGCAGTCCTATACTGGCTCAAGGATTGTAACAAAATATGCAAAAAAGAAATAAGAGTAGCTAAAGTAGAAACTGAAAAACTAGCAGCAAAGGAAAGCAAAGCGAATACCAAAATATATTTTTTTAAATATATCAACAGCAAGAGATTAAAGAAGGAGAGTATATTGCCTTTAAAAGACAAGTTGGGAGTCTTAATCAAAAATAATAATGACATAGCGGACAAACTAAATTAGTTTTTTTCAACGGTATTTACAAGAGAGGACCAAATGCTGGGACTAACACACAATGTCACCAAAGATAATGTCCCACTGGTGCTTAACTGGCATGGTCAGATTTCATGCAACTGCGCCGTCCCACCCTATCCCTCCGTTTTTGATGAGGAGATCCGTTCTGCAGATGTGCATAATATAATGTTTAAATATTTAAAAAAAAATACTATTTCAACTTGATTAAATAAGATAAATAAATAAAAAATACAATGTTTTAACGCTTTTGAAGGGAAAAATCGTCCGTTAAGTGGTTTTAAGTGAGGAGGTAGTCTGTGACCGATTAAAAAATGTAAAGATTAATAAGTCACCGGGTCCCGATGGAATTCACCCAAGGGTTCTTATGGAGCTTCACTCTGAACTTGCAAGACCGCTATTTTTGATCTTTAAAGATTCAGTTATATCGGGTATGGTTACCAAAGACTGGCGTATAGCCAGTAGTGCCAGTATCTAAAAGGGAAGTAAAGCTGAACCGGGTAATTATAGACCAGTTAGTCTTACATCTATAGTGGGGAAAGTATTGGAAGATATTCTGAGGGATAGTATTAAGAAGTTCAGTAAGGTCATTAAAAGGAATCAACATGGATTTGTGAAGGACAGATCATATCAAACCAACTTACTTGGCTTTTATGAAACAGTAAGTGCGAACCTTGATCAGAGTAAAGAGGTTTATGTAATCTTTTTAGACTTTGCCAAAGCTTTCGACACAGTACCACACATGCGAGTTATCTATAAGCTACAAGGAATAGGGCTAGGGAGCACAATATGCACTTGGGTCAGAAATTGGTTAGATAATAGTAAGCAGCACGTTGTGGTTAATTAATCATTTTCAAATTGGACTGAAGTGCTAAGTGGTGTGCCACAAGGGTCTGTACTAGGACCACTATTGTTCAACATTTTCATTAACAACCTAACAGTAGGTCTTGGGAGCATGGTGTCAATTTTTGCAGATGATACCAAAAAGACTTAGGTGTTCACATAGATAGCAAACTAAGCAGCAGTACCCAAAGTCGGATTGCAGCAAAGAAAGCTAATAAGATATTAGCATGCATAAAACAAGGAATTGATGCAAGGGACAAGAGTGTTAAATTCCCATTATATAAATCACTAGTGAGGCCATATCTTGAGTACTGTGTACAATTTTGGGCACCATACTACAAAAAGGATATCCTGGAGTTAGAAAAGGTTCAGAGGCGGGCGAACAAACTAATTAAGGGCATGGAGATGCTGGAATATGAGGAAAGGCTTGCTAGGCATGTTTATACTGGAAAAGAGGAGACTAAGAGGGGACATGATCAACATTTGCAAATATATAAGGGAACAATACACAGAGCTTGCGTGGGACCTGTTTATGGTAAGATCAGCACAGATGACACGTGGACACTCACTTAGGTTAGCGGAGAGGAGATTCCGCACAAAGCGGGGAAACTGTTTTTTCACAGTAAGGACAATACTTGTTTGTAATTCCCTGCCTGAGAGAGTTGTAATGGCGGACTCAGTCAACACCTTTAAGAATGGGTTGGATAAATTCCTAATGGATAAGGATATCAAGGGTTATGGTGCGTAGTCACGCACTATAGTTATTAAAAAAAAGGAATAAACACAACGGCTGACAATCAGACAAAATTTAGTCCAAAAAATAGGATTTTGGTACTTACCATGTAAATCCTTTTCTTTGAATCCATAGGGGTCACTGGAGTACTTTTAGGGATATGGATGGTCGATAGCAGGGAGAGACGCATTTAAATATTCAAATATCCAACCTTCCTCCATTCTCCATACTCTCAAGTGCCTCAGTGTTTTTGTGCTGAGACGAACAGGAGCAAAAGAGAGGATGAACAATGGACAGTTACAACATTATAAAATAACGGTCAGCTGGAAAGTTGACACCTAACATAACGGACAACTGGAAAGTTGACACCTAACATAACGGTCAACTGGAAAGTTGACACCTAACATAACGGTCAACTGGAATGTTGACCCGACAACCGATAATCACCGTAAGCTTCCAACAAGTTGGTGAGAATGTGTTACCATAAGATATACTGAACCTACCACAAAACAGGTGAAACTGCTCTGGGTGGGCGTCCAGTGCCCCCTATGGATTCAAAGAAAAAGATTTACCTGGTAAGTACCAAAATCCTATTTTCTTTTTCATCCACTAGGGGTCACTGGAGTACTCTTGGGACGTACCAAAGTTTCCCCCTTGGGCGGGAGAGCTGGTTGTCACCTGTAATATTAGACGGCCAAAGCTAGATGCTGATGCTGCAAAGGTATTAAACTTGTAAAAGCGCTCAAACGTCTGCCGTGACAACTATGTTGACCACCTGCTGTCACTGACGTTCCCACAGAACGCGTGGAATGCTGAAATCAAATCAAGCGGTTGTAAACTAGTATGAAAAGAAGCCTGACGAATGTTCAGCTTAATTCATCCAGCCAACCTCCGACTGGAATTTGGCCAAACTACGGTGACTGCATTATAAAGAGCAAGCAATGTATTCTATGTACTGTTGATATCGGCTACATAAATGCAAAGCACACGAACCACATTCACCGTAACTGGAGTTTCTGAGCCCTCTGTAAATTTATGTGAAGAGAGGCTACTACCTCTGGTTGAATAACGGAATTATTTCGAAATTTCGCATTGTAATCTTTAAACATCAGATACGGTGGTTTGCATGACATAATATAAAACACACCCTGCCGAAGTCCAGGCTAGAAGAAAACTGGTGTGTAATTGAGAAACCTAACAGCCCCTTGTTGGAAGAGTTCAAAAGGTGAGGACTCCAAAACCCTAAAAGTCTATTGAAGTCCCATGGAGCTGTAGGTGGTATAAACGAAGGATAACTGTAAGGACACCCTGCAGAAACGTATGCGCTGTTGGCAAAAGAGCCAAATGGTGCTGAATGAAATTCGTCAAACTAGAAACCGGCATCTTTAGTGTTGTTAAACCTAGTCCTCCACCTAACCCCGTTTGTAAACATAGCACCAGACGGAATCATTTGAAAGAAGATTTCGGAAACTTCCGAGCTTCACCCCAACCAACATAAGCTCGTTCAATCCTGTGATAATGAGCTGCTGTAACTGGCTTCCCAGCATGTAACATGCTTGGTATAACTGACAGTGAAATGCCCTCTCATTTTAAGAGAGTGGTTTCCATAGTCATCTCGTGAAACTCAACCGCGCTAACTTGGGGTAACGAAACTGACCCTTTTCCAGAAGGTATGGACATAGCGAACGGCCATGGACTGTCTGTGCGTAGACAGTGAGGATCCGAGAACCCCGCTCTCAGATTCCAAAGAAGCGCCACTGAAATGACAGTCGTGGCTTTTCTTACTTGATCCGCTTTATCAACAGAGTAAGCAGCGCGAATGCCACGCTATTGTACACTGCCCCCAGCCTTGTTTTGAACCTCTACTTGAGTGTCTGATGAATTGGCGAGATACCAGTAGATCCACCCGTGTGAACCCCCACTGCTGGACTACAATCTGGAACACCTGTGTATGCAGAGACCATTTTATTTGGTGAAAAACCTGATGACTGTTCTAGTTGTCCATCACCTGGTGATGTTCAACTCAATCTAGGAATCGAGAAACCTCTCCCATGGGCATGGGACTTCGAGTCTTTCTTTGTTGTTGATGTATGCGACTGCAGTCACGTTATTTGGCCAAATATGAAAGTTAGGAGCGGATTGGCTGGTGCAATTTATCACTCACAGTGAAATTTATCACTCATTGATAAATAAGGGTATTAGTGCGGACACCCGATCGACATAGGTCAGTGAGGACCAGAACTCCTGGACTCAAGCAATCCGCCAGCCTCAGCCTCTCAGGTAGCTGGGATTCCAGACGCACGCCACCACGGCCGGCTTTGTAAGAAATGAACTGCCTGTGCAGAGCCTTGTAAACAGGCCTGAGTTCTAGGCATTGACAGTAATCTTTTCTGGTCTGCACAGACCTTGAAATAGACCATGTTGGACTATAGTTTCCAAACAGTTGAGAATTGTGTTAGTCGTCAGAATTATCCAATTCCAGACTTCAATTCTCTTATTCGAGTCCCCCCGCAGTGTAATTTTGTATTTGGAGCCATGAGAATATCGATACTCTGGACCCTGGTGCCAGTGGCCCCCTCTGCGAGCAGATTAAGCAGCAAAGGACTCGAATGAAGCATTCCAAAGTAGGATGCCTGGAAGATGCTAGTATCTTTGCGAATAGTCGAATGCACCCAGTGCATGGAAACTGGCCGTGGTTGGAGTACTACCAGTACCAGATGACAAATACTGTGATTTTACCGCTGTCAGGTAAAACTGCTAAACTAGGACATTGTACGGCGTAAAGCCTGCTGAAAAAACATGTATTGATACAAAGTCTTGAGCAGATTGTCTCAGTGCGGAACTATTTTCACTTCCATAGATCTGTGATGAGCAATTACCCCAGACATCCCTTCCCCCAGACATCACTTCTTGTAAATACCGGAGGCACTGGTAAGAGACCAAGTGGCAGTGACTGAGTGATAATGTTTTTGTTTTACCGCAAACTGAAAATGCGCGGTGGCCAAATTGGAATGTGTGAGTATTCAGTGAAATCATGAATTCCTGTGGATGAGACGCACAATCACGGACCACAGCAATTACATCTTGAATCTTTACAAAGTGACATATTGATTGAGCCACATTGGGTTCAATATCGGTATGACTGAGCCGTCCGGCTAAGTCATTACCCAAGATTGATATACCAGTTTCAAGACTGAATAGCGGTCTAGAACACTACTTTATTGTCAGCTGACACAGGCAGATGTGTTCTGAAACATAACCCCCCTCGGTGAGAAACTAATGAACTGCATTGTTTAGTCTTTGACCACGAAAATGCAGAACCACCGATCTGTGTCAGCTGGCTTGTGTTCCGACGATGGATAGTGTTTTGTTGAGCACCACATGCACTACCACCTCTACTGTCAACGTTGTTCCTTGAGTACTGACTCGCATGGACTGATCAGAATTTTGAACGCTGTATCAGCGTTTTTGTGCAATGGTAGGAAAACAGACTTTTCCTCAGCAGCCTGAGAAACCTAATCTGTCCTAAGAAGGACTAATAACATATCGCCAGCATAAGGCGACAGCCTTATTTTTCCAATCAGCCACTCAATAAAAACGAAACTTACCTGGCCAACATCCATAGATAGCGTAGCCAAATACTACGTTGATTCGTAAATGTGAACTTGAGCTGTGTTGCCTAAGCAACCACAGTCATGTTCAATCCACACCCCAACTAAAGCAAAGCCAAACAACCTTTCTGCTGTAGTTTAATGGACTTTAGCAGGGCCCTCAGCTGAAGTGACGACGGGCCTTTAAGCGTGTTTGCAGTCTTTGGGAAAGGATAGTAAACAGAAATGACTTGTTATGAAACTTAATGTGTTTCCTGAGATATTCCAGCCTGGGCTGAATCGTCAGATAGTACCACAGAGAACCAGTAACTATGCTTGAATTATACATGTACACTTCACGCCATTACCCTGCCATCATTACTAAAGGAGGAACAGGGCAGAAGTCCTTATTCAGATCCCTGTAAGCAACACCCACTGTATAAGTGGAATGCTGTTCCAGAAGTATACATACATACACACAGCCACGACTGAGGTATGTTAACCAAATATAAATAACAAAATACATAAATAAATGGAAGTGATTTTGAGTGGCGCACTGGCCCACACTATATGCTGTGTAGTATGTGACGTACTGACAAACACCGTACTAAGACCCCTGCACCCTCCAGTGGCCGTGTGTTGTAAGACGGAGCCCAAACTATTGGAGGAAGAACCAGGAATTCTAAAATGGTGTCACAGCCTGTAATTTATACCAAAGCACAGCCAGGAAATGTATTTTTTTTTATATATATATATATATATATATATATATATATATATATATATATATAAAATTATACGATGATCCGGCACTCTCTGGTGTGCTCAAATAGCTCGGTCCGGTGCCCTTACTTAACCCTCAGGTGCAAGAGGGTGATTCTACTGTGGAGATGTACGGCACTCAGAACTCTGATAATTAGGTGAAGCAAGCCCTCATGACAGTCAACGTTTCAATTTATTCAATTTTCGTCAGGACATAAAAGCATAGATAAAATTCACTCACCTTATATCCCCTCACCTCTGTGCACAATGCGCGGGCGGAGCGGAGGACCGCCCCCCCGCCGGGATCCGTCGGGCGGCAATCTCCCGTCAGCTGTGGCGCGGTTTGGTGACGTCATCGCTTATGCGGCGACGCACGTCCAGTGTCATGTAACTATAGAAACAAGCTGCAAACAAAACCAGTGATTACACACTTCCTGGTAACTGTGACCATAGCAACCAAAACAGCGCTGGTCATCATTCACATACCGAGTAATATTGACAATAAGGTTTATGTTCAACATTTAGTTATATCAAAAGTATCCATACATATACTATATTGTAAACTTATGATAAATGTGAACTCTTAAAGGAGTAATCACAAATAGAGAAAAAAAGAGAAAAAAATAGAGAAACGGAGATCGCTATAGGACAAATGCCTATAAGGTAAAAAGGGATCTACATCAATAATGTTGAAAATATTAAAAATATTAAGAACATTAAGGAAAATTAAGATTAAGAAATTTAAGAAAAACAGGACAAAGGTACCATATCATTTAGACCCCTGGGGGTTACTGTGTCCAATTTGTGGATCCATCTTGATTCACATCTCAAAAGGGCCTTACCACGATCTCCTCCTCTAAGCGAAGGGGGTATGCGGTCAATCATTCGGTATCTTATAGTTGTTAAGGCATGTTTAGCAATTACGAAATGGCGAGCGACCGGTTGGTCGCTACTGCCTTTTTGTAGAGCTAATCTGATTGAGGATCTATGAGCAGTCATACGTTCTTTGAATTTCCGTGTGGTTTTACCCACATATAGTAAGCCACACGGACACACTATAAGATATACTGTGTGTGTGGTCTCACATGTCAGATGATGTTTGATGAAAAATTTGGTACCCAGATGGGGGTGACAGAATGTGTTACCTGTGATCATGTAATTACACGTAACACAGGTGCACCTAAAGCAACCCTTTTTTTGGGGCATCAAAAAACTACTGCTAGAAGATTTGGTTAGTTCAGAGATATCCGATTTCACCAAGAGGTCCCGTAGATTCCTAGCTCTTTTGTAGCAAGGCATGAGATCGACCTGTTTCAAAGGTAGATGTTGATCCGATTTGATTAAGTGCCAGTGTTTCTTGGCAACTTTCATGGTACTCTCCGAGGACGCGTTATACGTAGTAACCCACGGGAGTTTACTGTTGGTAGTTGTTCTTTCTTTCGGATGAAGAAGAGTTTCCCTATCCATAAGAAGAACTTTCTGCTTAGTACTTTGTAGATTCTTCAGACAATAACCCCTTTCTACGAAACGTACTATGAGTTCATCCATTTGTACGGAAGCCCTCTGACGGTCACTGTTAATTCTAAGTATTCTCAGCATTTGTGAGTATGGAAGGCCGGCTTTAAGACTTCTTGGATGGCAACTGTTCCAATGCAGATAGGAATTCCGATCCGTGTCCTTGGTGTACACCATAGTGATGATGGAGGAATCAACTACTGAGATGCGGACATCTAGAAAATCTATACTCTGTGTGTCCATTTTTACAGTTAATTTTACTGGGCTATCAGACCTGTTGTGTTCAGAAATAACTGTTTCAAGTAATTCCTCAGGACCTTTCCACAGTAGTAACAGATCGTCAATAAATCTGGAATTAAATATTATGTGCTCTGCCACTTCTGATTTTTTTAAAGAAAATATCTTCCTCTATATGGAGCATGTATAGGTTGGCATAGGTGGGTGCCACCGCCGAACCCATAGCACAACCCCGTTCTTGGAGGTAATATTTGTTGTTAAATAGAAAGAAATTTCTTGTTAGCACAAGTTCTAATAAATGTATAAGAATGTTGGTCTGTGGTGCATCAAATGGGCTTTCTCTTTGTAATACTGTTTTCACTGCAGAAAGGCCTTCTTTGTGTGGTATAACAGTGTACAGACTTGTGACGTCCGCCGTCACCAACCATACATCTGAGGGAAGAGAATCAATGGCTTTTAATTTGTTCAGGAGCATTGTAGTGTCTAAGAGGCTTCGAGGGTGTGCTGTGACATATGGTTGTAGTATAGAGTCCAACAGAACTGCTGTCGGCTGAAATAAGGAACCTCTTGCCGAAACAATGGGTCTCCCCGGAGGGGGAGATAGTCATTTGTGAATTTTTGGTACCGTGTACAGTACTTGAACCACAGGGTGCGTCGGTAGTAGTAACTCGTATGTCTCTTCCGTGATGATCTTGGCATCTTGTGCCTGTAGTAATGCTGACTTCAATTCTTGTTGGTATTGCTGAGTAGGATTGTTCCTCAGTAGGCTATATGTGTTTGGTTCATCCAGTTGGCGTTGGATCTCTGCAATATAATCCTGAAGATCTTGTAGCACAATTGCGCCCCCTTTGTCAGCGTGGCGAATTATTAGTTGGTCATTTTGGATTAATGATCTTAAAGCCTGCTGTTCGGATTTAGAGAGATTGGAATATGTCGGACCATCGGAGTTGACATGTGTTCTGACTTCCTGGTCTAAGACTCTCATATGTGTCTTAATACTAGAGTTATTGGAAAGAGGTTCAAACGTGGAAGATTCCTTAAATTTCCGTAATTTGTCAGGGATTGTGCATGCTTGATCCACAGGTTTGTTAAAGAAAAATTATTTGAGTTTTAGTTTACGCTGTAGTTGATGGGTTTCGACCTGCCAGTTAAGTTTGTCAAAGTTGGTAGACGGTACAAAGGACAGGCCTTTCGCAAGTACACTGGTTTCACTATCCGTCAGGTCAAAACTGGATAAGTTGAAAATTATTTATTTTTCCCTGTTACGGGTGGTTTCTTTCCACGTGCTGACACGTTTGTACTCTCCTCCTCGTCGGGTACGGCCACCTTTTTTGGGGCCTTTGTACGAGTTGTAACCCCTAAAGGGATAGAAGGGTTTTTTGGATTTTTGCGACGTGCGCCTGTGCGCTCCTGTTCACTACCAGTACTGGAATGCTCAGCGGATGTGTCTGTGTCCAGTCTGGTCTGAGGATATCTACGTCGTCTAAAGAATGGTTGTCTATTGTCATTACTGTTGTTACCTGAAAGCCAGCGGTAGACTTGATGGTTGTCATAGTCTTTTTCCACTTTCAGGAATTTTTCTTTTTTAAATTTAATGAGATCCCTTTTATAGGTTGATAGTTGGGTGCTTAGTTTGGCAAGCCAATCATTCTCCACATCAGCGGTTAATACTGGTAAGTGGGTTTCCTCCATGGTGACTATCTTGGATTTGATCTTCTCCACCTCCTTTGTGGATTGTTCTATGACTAGCACCATTAAATCCAATGAACATTTATTCAAAATAGAGATCCATTTGCGGCAAAACCCCAGATCAAATCTGCCTATGGTGGGGCAATTCCGAACTCTAAATCCTCGAGGGATTTTTTTAGAGCGGAAATAATCACTGAGTGAGATCGCATGGTAATTAAAATCGATCTCTTTTTTCTTTAACCGCAATAGATCCCTGAAAATAATGTCTGGTGCCAAAGCTTCAGTCTGTGCAAAAAGCTGTTCTTTATGTAATATGGCCTCCGTCTCAGTTTCAGAGTAACTAAAATACTCATGTAAGGGTATCAATAGTGGGTTGAAAGGTTCCTGGTCTGTTAATGTAGATTAAGCCATGCTGCTGCAAAATAAGTGATGACAATGCCCGTGGAGAAATGGATGCAGAGGGCAAGAAATGACACACTTGAAAACCGCTGGTTTAAAAACAAAACCAAAAATAGATATACTGTCTACCTGCAAACAGATATCACATCAATGGAGGAAAAACTGAGTCTTAAACAGTCCAGTAGAAAATGACAGGGTGCCGTGATCTGGTTCAGTGTGTGGCTGGGACACTGTTCCTATGTAATTATACGATGATCCGGCACTCTCTGGTGTGCTCAAATAGCTCGGTCCGGTGCCCTTACTTAACCCTCAGGTGCAAGAGGGTGATTCTACTGTGGAGATGTACGGCACTCAGAACTCTGATAATTAGGTGAAGCAAGCCCTCATGACAGTCAACGTTTCAATTTATTCAATTTTCGTCAGGACATAAAAGCATAGATAAAATTCACTCACCTTATATCCCCTCACCTCTGTGCACAATGCGCGGGCCGGAGCGGAGGACCGCCCCCCCCCCCCCCCGCCGGGATGCGTCGGGCGGCAATCTCCCGTCAGCTGTGGCGCGGTTTGGGGACGTCATCGCTTATGCGGCGACGCACGTCCAGTGTCATGTAACTATAGAAACAAGCTGCAAACAAAACCAGTGATTACACACTTCCTGGTAACTGTGACCATAGCAACCAAAACAGCGCTGGTCATCATTCACATACCGAGTAGTATTGACAATAAGGTTTATGTTCAACATTTAGTTATATCAAAAGTATCCATACATATACTATATTGTAAACTTATGATAAATGTGAACTCTTAAAGGAGTAATCACAAATAGAGAAAAAAATAGAAAAAAATAGAGAAACGGAGATCGCTATAGGACAAATGCCTATAAGGTAAAAAGGGATCTACATCAATAATGTTGACAATATTAAAAATATTAAGAACATTAAGGAAAATTAAGATTAAGACATTTAAGAAAAACAGGACAAAGGTACCATATCATTTAGACACCTGGGGGTTACTGTGTCCAATTTGTGGATCCATCTTGATTCACATCTCAAAGGGGCCTTACCACGATCTCCTCCTCTAAGCGAAGGGGGTATGTGGTCAATCATTCGGTATCTTATAGTTGTTAAGGCATGTTTAGCAATTACGAAATGGCGAGCGACCGGTTGGTCGCTACTGCCTTTTTGTAGAGCTAATCTGATTGAGGATCTATGAGCAGTCATACGTTCTTTGAATTTCCGTGTGGTTTTACCCACATATAGTAAGCCACACGGACACACTATAAGATATACTGTGTGTGTGGTCTCACATGTCAGATGATGTTTGATGAAAAATTTGGTACCCAGATGGTGGTGACAGAATGTGTTACCTGTGATCATGTAATTACACGTAACACAGGTGCACCTAAAGCAACCCTTTTTTGGGGCATCAAAAAACTACTGCTAGAAGATTTGGTTAGTTCAGAGATATCCGATTTCACCAAGAGGTCCCATAGATTCCTAGCTCTTTTGTAGCAAGGCATGAGATCGACCTGTTTCAAAGGTAGATGTTGATCCGATTTGATTAAGTGCCAGTGTTTCTTGGCAACTTTCATGGTATTCTCCGAGGACGCGTTATACGTAGATACCGAATGATTGACCACATAAACATTTAAACCAGCGGTTTTCAAGTGTGTCATTTCTTGCCCTCTGCATCCATTTCTCCACGGGCATTGTCATCACTTATTTTGCAGCAGCATGGCTGAATCTACATTAACAGACCAGGAACCTTTCAACCCACTATTGATACCCTTACATGAGTATTTTAGTTACTCTGAAACTGAGACGGAGGCCATATTACATAAAGAACAGCTTTTTGCACAGACTGAACCTTTGACACCGGACATTATTTTCAGGGATCTATTGCGGTTACAGAAAAAAGAGATCGATTTTAATTACCATGCGATCTCACTCAGTGATTATTCCGCTCTAAAAAAATCCCTCGAGGATTTACAGTTCGGAATTGCCCCACCATAGGCAGATTTGATCTGGGGTTTTGCCGCAAATGGATCTCTATTTTGAATAAATGTTCATTGGATTTAATGGTGCTAGTCATAGAACAATCCACAAAGGAGGTGGAGAAGATCAAATCCAAGATAGTCACCATGGAGGAAACCCACTTACCAGTATTAACCGCTGATGTGGAGAATGATTGGCTTGCCAAACTAAGCACCCAACTATCAACCTATAAAAGGGATCTCATTAAATTTAAAAAAGAAAAATTCCTGAAAGTGGAAAAAGACTATGACAACCATCAAGTCTACCGCTGGCTTTCAGGTAACAACAGTAATGACAATAGACAACCATTCTTTAGACGACGTAGATATCCTCAGACCAGACTGGACACAGACACATCCGCTGAGCATTCCAGTACTGGTAGTGAACAGGAGCGCACAGGCGCACGTCGCAAAAATCCAAAAAACCCTTCTATCCCTTTAGGGGTTACAACTCGTACAAAGGCCCCAAAAAAGGTGGCCGTACCCGACGAGGAGGAGAGTACAAACGTGTCAGCACGTGGAAAGAAACCACCCGTAACAGGGAAAAATAAATAATTTTCAACTTATCCGGTTTTGACCTGACGGATAGTGAAACCAGTGTACTTGCGAAAGGCCTGTCCTTTGTATCGTCTACCAACTTTGACAAACTTAACTGGCAGGTCGAAACCCATCAACTACAGCGTAAACTAAAACTCAAATAATTTTTCTTTAACAAACCTGTGGATCAAGCATGCACAATCCCTGACAAATTACGGAAATTTAAGGAATCTTCCACGTTTGAACCTCTTTCCAATAACTCTATTATTAAGACATATTTGAGAGTCTTAGACCAGGAAGTCAGAACACATGTCAACTCCGATGGTCCGACATATTCCAATCTCTCTAAATCCGAACAGCAGGCTTTAAGATCATTAATCCAAAATGACCAACAGATAATTCGCCCCGCTGACAAAGGGGGCGCAATTGTGCTACAAGATCTTCAGGATTATATTGCAGAGATCCAACGCCAACTGGATGAACCAAACACATATAGCCTACTGAGGAACAATCCTACTCAGCAATACCAACAAGAATTGAAGTCAGCATTACTACAGGCACAAGATGCCAAGATCATCACGGAAGAGACATACGAGTTACTACTACCGACGCACCCTGTGGTTCCGGTACTGTACACGGTACCAAAAATTCACAAATGATTATCTCCCCCTCCGGGGAGACCCATTGTTTCGGCAAGAGGTTCCTTATTTCAGCCGACAGCAGTTCTGTTGGACTCTATACTACAACCATATGTCACAGCACACCCTCGAAGCCTCTTAGACACTACAATGCTCCTGAACAAATTAAAAGCCATTGATTCTCTTCCCTCAGATGTATGGTTGGTGACGGCGGACGTCACAAGTCTGTACACTGTTATACCACACAAAGAAGGCCTTTCTGCAGTGAAAACAGTATTACAAAGAGAAAGCCCATTTGATGCACAACAGACCAACATTCTGATACATTTATTAGAACTTGTGCTAACAAGAAATTTCTTTCTATTTAACAACAAATATTACCTCCAAGAACGGGGTTGTGCTATGGGTTCGGCGGTGGCACCCACCTATGCCAACCTATACATGCTCCATATAGAGGAAGATATTTTCTTTAAAAAATCAGAAGTGGCAGAGCACATAATATTTTATTCCAGATTTATTGACGATCTGTTACTACTGTGGAAAGGTCCTAAGGAATTACTTGAAACAGTTATTTCTGAACACAACAGGTCTGATAGCCCAGTAAAATTAACTGTAAAAATGGACACACAGAGTATAGATTTTCTAGATGTCCGCATCTCAGTAGTTGATTCCTCCATCATCACTATGGTGTACACCAAGGACACGGATCGGAATTCCTATCTGCATTGGAACAGTTGCCATCCAAGAAGTCTTAAAGCCGGCCTTCCATACTCACAAATGCTGAGAATACTTAGAATTAACAGTGACCGTCAGAGGGCTTCCGTACAAATGGATGAACTCATAGTACGTTTCGTAGAAAGGGGTTATTGTCTGAAGAATCTACAAAGTACTAAGCAGAAAGTTCTTCTTATGGATAGGGAAACTCTTCTTCATCCGAAAGAAAGAACAACTACCAACAGTAAACTCCCGTGGGTTACTACGTATAACGCGTCCTCGGAGAGTACCATGAAAGTTGCCAAGAAACACTGGCACTTAATCAAATCGGATCAACATCTACCTTTGAAACAGGTCGATCTCATGCCTTGCTACAAAAGAGCTAGGAATCTACGGGACCTCTTGGTGAAATCGGATATCTCTGAACTAACCAAATCTTCTAGCAGTAGTTTTTTGATGCCCCCAAAAAAGGGTTGCTTTAGGTGCACCTGTGTTACGTGTAATTACATGATCACAGGTAACACATTCTGTCACCCCCATCTGGGTACCAAATTTTTCATCAAACATCATCTGACATGTGAGACCACACACACAGTATATCTTATAGTGTGTCCGTGTGGCTTACTATATGTGGGTAAAACCACACGGAAATTCAAAGAACGTATGACTGCTCATAGATCCTCAATCAGATTAGCTCTACAAAAAGGCAGTAGCGACCAACCGGTCGCTCGCCATTTCGTAATTGCTAAACATGCCTTAACAACTATAAGATACCGACTGATTGACCACATACCCCCTTCGCTTAGAGGAGGAGATCGTGGTAAGGCCCTTTTGAGATGTGAATCAAGATGGATCCACAAATTGGACACAGTAACCCCCAGGTGTCTAAATGATATGGTACCTTTGTCCTGTTTTTCTTAAATTTCTTAATCTTAATTTTCCTTAATGTTCTTAATATTTTTAATATTTTCAACATTATTGATGTAGATCCCTTTTTACCTTATAGGCATTTGTCCTATAGCGATCTCCGTTTCTCTTTTTTTTTCTCTTTTTTTCTCTATTTGTTATTACTCCTATAAGAGTTCACATTTATCATAAGTTTACAATATAGTATATGTATGGATACTTTTGATATAATGCCATCCGTGGTGTCTGCTTCAATGCCATCCGTGGTGTCTGCTTCTTCATTTACACAAGACCGCTGGAGTGCCTCTCATCTCGTCCTCTACATCCTTTCTGGAGCTGAGCACCGCGGGCAGTTGATTTCAGGAAAGTGGAGTGCCAGTCATTTGCCTGTATATATATATATATACTGCTCAAAAAAATAAAGGGATCACTTAAACAACACAATGTAACTCTAAGTCAATCACACTTCTGTGAAATCAAACTGTCCACTTAGGAAGCAACACTGATTGACAATCAATTTCACATGCTGTTGTGCAAATGGAATAGACAACAGGTGGGAATTATAGGCAATTAGCAAGACACCCCCAATAAAGGAGTTGTTCTGCAGGTGGTGACCACAGACCACTTCTCAGCTCCTATGCTTTCTGGCTGATGTTTTGGTCACTTTTGAAAGCTGGCGGTGCTTTCACTCTAGTGGTAGCATGAGATGGAGTCTACAACCCACACAAGTGGCTCAGGTAGTGCAGCTCATCCAGGATGGCACATCAATGCGAGCTATGGCAAGAAGGTTTGCTGTGTCTGTCAGCGTAGTGTCCAGAGCATGGAGGCGCTACCAGGAGACAGGCCAGTACATCAGGAGACGTGGAGGAGGCCGTAGGAGGGCAACAACCCAGCAGCAGGACCGCTACCTCTGCCTTTGTGCAAGGAGGAACAGGAGGAGCACTGCCAGAGCCCTGCAAAATGACCTCCAACAAGCCACAAATGTGCATGTGTCTACTCAAATGATCAGAAACAGACTCCATGAGGGTGGTATGAGGGCCGATGTCCACAGGTGGGGGTTGTGCTTACAGCCCAACACTGTGCAGGACGTTTGGCATTTGCCAGAGAACACCAAGATTGGCAAATTCGCCACTGGCGCCCTGTGCTCTTGACAAATGAAAGCAGGTTCTCACTGAGCACATGTGACAGTCTGGTGACGCCAAGGAGAACGTTCTGCCTGCAACATCCTCCAGCATGACCGGTTTGGCAGTGGGTCAGTAATGGTGTGGGATGACGTTTCTTTGGGGGGCCGCACAGCCCTCCATGTGCTCACTAGAGGTAGCCTGACTGACATTAGGTACCGAGATGAGATCCTCAGATCCCTTGTGAGACCATATGCTGGTGTGGTTGGCCCTGAGTTCCTCCTAATGCAAGACAATGCTAGACCTCATAAGCCTGGAGTGTGTCAGCAGTTCCTGCAAGACGAAGGCATTGATGCTATGGACTGGCCCGCCCATTCCCCAGACCTGAATCCAACTGAGCACATCTGGGACATCATATCTCGCTTCATCCACCAACGTCATGTTGCACCACAGACTGTCCAGGAGTTGGCGGATGCTTTAGTCCAGGTCTGGGAGGAGATCCCTCAGGAGACCATCCACCACCTCATCAGGAGCATGCCGAGGCGTTGTAGGGAGGTCATACAGGAACGTGGAGGCCACACACACTACTGAGCCTCATTTTGACTTGTTTTAAGGACATTACATCAAAGTTGGATCAGCCTGTAGTGTGTTTTTCCACTTTAATTTTGAGTGTGACTCCAAATCCAGACCTCCATGGGTTAATAAATTTGATTTCCATTGATAATTTTTGTGTGATTTTGTTGTCAGCACATTCAACTATGTAAAGAACAAAGTATTTAATAAGAATATTTAATTCATTCAGATCTAGGATGTGTTATTTTAGAGCTGACCGCCGCGTGTCAGAGGATCGGGATAGCGCTGCTGCTGAGAGGCGGTAACATGATGGGAGCCTTGCTGTGTGGAGCCGGGGATCTTGCTGTGCAGTGTGACGTCGGCCAGCGGTGGCAGTGAGATGTGACCGCTGCTGGGAGCCGCTCTGCCGGCAGCCAAGTGTGACCGCTGCTGGGAGCCGCAATTGGGCTCAAGGAAGCGGGAGGACTGTGCAGCATGACGGTGGCCAGCGGCGGCAGTGTGACCGCCGCTGGGAGCCTTCCAGGAAGCTGAAGAACTGTGGAGCCGAACGGCGCCCAGTGGCGGCAGATAAGCTGTCCGCGGCTGGTCACTGGGGAGCGCTGCGGGGCACAGTGATCTAGGGAGAGTGTGCAGGAGCTGCTCTGTCCCTGCCTTTAAGTCCACAACAGCGTGCCTGGGGAGAGGGTATCGGGCGCAGCGCCTGTAACCCCTCTCAGTAGTGAAATTACACACACACAAAGCTGCGGCAGTGTGAGCTGACCGTCCGCTCTATACTCGCTGCACCTGCGGGGTCTGGAGGCAATGACGGGCCTTCTCTGTAAGATCCGTCCTGCTCCTGCAGCCATGGCTGAGTCAGCATTTGCTGATAAGGTCTAAGGCGGCACTTCTCTTATAAGCGCCGACAAGCCTTATGCTGCTATAGCAGCACACACAGTCCCGGACCCACGCTAATTAAGGTAAGCTGGGAAGGGACTGGAAGGAAAAAATAAAAAGTTAAAAATAGAAGTCCTTGCAGACATTAGGAAAGGGTCCTCCCGACTCGAAGACACAAAAAACACTGAGGCACTTGGGAGTATGGAGGGTGGAGGAAGGTTGCACATTTGAATATTTAAATGTGTCTCTCCCCGCTATCGACCGTCCCTAAGAGTACTCCAGTGACCCCTAGTGGATGAAAAAGAAATAATACTGCACAGGAGACCACAAATAGGTTACATTTGATGGACAAATTGTCTTTTTTTCAACCTTGGATACTATGTTACTATGTAACACAGAAGGAAACTATAGGTCAGTAAGACAATATAGTAAGAAACAATAGGTCAGTTAGACAATACAGTAGGAAACTGTAGGTCAGTAACACAATACATTAAGAAACTATAGGTCAGTAAGACAATACAGTAGTAAACTGTAGGTCAGTAATACAATAGAGTAGTAAACTGTAGGTCAGTAAGACAATACAGAAGGAAATTATAGGTCAGTAAAACAATTCAGTAGGAAACTAGGTCAGTAAAGACAATACAGTAGGAAACTATAGATCATTAACACAATACAGTGGGAAACTATAGGTCAGTGAGACAATACAGTAGGAAACTATAGGTCAGTAAGACAATACAGAAGGAAATTATAGGTCAGTAAGACAACAGAAAAACTATAGGTCAGTAAGACAATACAGTAGGAAACTAGGTCAGTAAGACAATACAGTAGGAAACTAGGTCAGTAAGACAACACAGTAGGAAACTGTAGGTCAGTAAGACAATACAGTGGAAACTATAGGTCAGTAAGACAATACAGTAGGGAACTGTAGGTCAGTAAGACAATACAGTAGGAAACTTCTAAAAAGCCTTTTGAAACAAGTTCCTCCTAACACCACACAACTGCTCAGTGCGCAGACATTTGTGCGCAAAATAAAAAACTTGCAGTAAAACCTATGGAGAATTATCACTAATAACTTTTTGTGGCTAATTGGATAGGGAGTTTTTGCGATGAACTGAATCCCCCATTAAGTGTTTATACATACAGTATGATGTTACATTGAGATTACCGCTGGATGAAACTCTGCCACAATATTATTGAATATGTCATTTAGCCCATCCTCGTGTGGGTGTAATATATTAATATATTCTTACTGAACAGGATTACCAGCAATGAATCAATTATCACCCAATATAATATATATGCCGATGTTTAACAACAAATACACTTGTTTTTTTATTACTTTATTCACCTTTATACATTTACCTTTTATGTTTTATTTATCACTGATTTATCTTACATACTTTACTGTACTTAATAAAGGTTATATATTATTTATTAGTGCACAAGCAGGACAGCACTTTCTCTTCTTTGCTGTTTTATTATTGCAACCATGTCACCTCTAGTAATCCCACACGAGCGTCCATGTCTCCTCCAGTAATCCCACACGAGCGTCCATGTCTCCTCCAGTAATCCCACACGAGCGTCCATGTCTCCTCCAGTAATCCCACACTAGCGTCCATGTCTCCTCCAGTAATCCCACACTAGCGTCCATGTCTCCTCCAGTAATCCCACACGAGCGTCCATGTCACCTCTAGTAATCGCACATGAGCTTCCATGTCACCTCTAGTAATCCGACATGAGCGTCCGTGTCACCTCTAGTAATCCCACACGAGCGCCCATGTCACCTCTAGTCATCCCACATGAGCGTCCATGTCACCTCTAGTAATCCCACATGAGCGTCCATGTCACCTCTAGTAATCCCACATGATCGTCCATATAACCTCTAGTAATCCCACACGAGTGTCCATGTCACCTCTAGTAATCCCACACGAGAGTCCATGTCACCTCTAGTAATCCCACATGAGCGTCCATGTCACCTCTAGTAATCCCACATGAGCGTCCATGTCACCTCTAGTAATCCTACATGAGCGTCCATGTCACCTCTAGTCATCCCACATGAGCGTCCATGCCACCTCTAGTAATCCCACAGGAGCGTCCATGTCACCTCTAGTAATAACACACAATCGCCCATGTTGCCTCTAGTAATCCCACATAAGCGTCCATGTCCTCTAATAATCCCACATGAGCATCCATGTCACTTCTAGTGATCCCACATGAGCGTCCATGTCACTTCTAGTAAACCCACATGAGCATTCATGTCACCTCTAGTAATCCCACATGAGCGCCCATGTCACCTCTAGTAATCCCACATGAGCATCCATGTCACCTCTAGTAATCCCACATGAGCATCCATGTCACTTCTAGTAATCCCACATGAGCGTCCATGTCACTTCTAGTAATCCCACATGAGCGCCCATGTCCCCTCTAGTAATCCCACATGAGCGCCCATGTCACCTCTTGTAATCCCACATGAGCGCCCATGTCACCTCTAGTAATCCCCCACATGAGCGCCCATGTCAACTCTAGTAATCCCACATGAGCGTCCATGTCACCACTAGTACTGCCACATGAGCGTCCATGTCACCTCTAGTAATCCCACATGAGCGCCCATGTCACCTCTTGTAATCCCACCCATGTCACCTCTAGTAATCCCACATGAGCGTCCATGTCACCTCTAGTAATCCCACATGAGCGTCCATGTCACCTCTAGTAATACCACATGAGCGTCCATGTCACCTCTAGTAATCCCACATGAGTGGCCATGTTACCTCTAGTAATCCCACATGAGCGTCCATGTCACCTCTAGTAATCCCACATGAGCGTCCATGTCACCTCTAGTAATCCCACATGAGCGTCCATGTCACCTCTAGTAATCCCACATGAGCGTCCATGTCACCTCTAGTAATCCCACATGAGCGCCTATGTCACCTCTAGTAATCCCACATGAGCGTCCTTGTCACCTCTAGTAATCCCACATGAGCGTCCGTGTCACCTCTAGTAATCCCACATGAGCATCCGTGCCACATGAGCGTCCATGTCACCTCTAATAATCCCACATGAGCGTCCGTGTCACCTCTAGTAATCCCATATGAGCGCCCATGTCACCTCTAGTAATCCCACATGAGCATCCATGTCACCTCTAGTAATCCCACGAGTGTCCATGTCACCTCTAGTAATTCCACATGAGCGCCCATGTCACCTCTAGTAATCCCACGAGCGTCCATGTCACCTCTAGTAATTCCACATAAGCGTCCATGTCACCTCTAGTAATTTCACATGAGCGTCCATGTCACCTCTAGTAATCCCACATGAGCATTCATGTCACCTCTAGTAATCCCACATGAGCATTCATGTCACCTCTAGTAATCCCACATGAGCGTCCATGTCACCTCTAGTAATCCCACATGAGCGTCCATGTCACCTCTAGTAATCCCACATGAGCGTCCATGTCACATCTAGTAATCCCACATGAGCGTCCATGTCACCTCTAGTAATCCCACATGAGCTCCCATGTCACCTCTAGTAATCCCACATGAGCATCCATGTCACCTCTAGTAATCCCACATGAGCGTCCATGTCACCTCTAGTACTCCCACATGAGCGTCCATGTCACCTCTTGTAATCCCTCCCATGTCACCTCTAGTAATCCCACATGAGGGTCCTTGTCACCTCTAGTAATCCCACATAAGCGTCCATGTCACCTCTAGTAATCCCACTTGTGCGTCCATGTCACCTCTAGTACTCCCACATGAGCGTCCATGTCACCTCTTGTAATCCCTCCCCTGTCACCTCTAGTAATCCCACATGAGGGTCCTTGTCACCTCTAGTACTCCCACATGAGCGTCCATGTCACCTCTTGTAATCCCTCCCATGTCACCTCTAGTAATCCCACATGAGGGTCCATGTCACCTCTAGTAATCCCACGAGTGTCCATGTCACCTCTAGTAATTCCACATGAGCGCCCATGTCACCTCTAGTAATCCCACGAGCGTCCATGTCACCTCTAGTAATTCCACATGAGCGTCCTTGTCACCTCTAGTAATCCCACATGAGCATTCATGTCACCTCTAGTAATCCCACATGAGCGTCCATGTCACCTCTAGTAATCCCACATGAGCGTCCATGTCACCTCTAGTAATCCCACATGAGCGTCCATGTCACCTCTAGTAATCCCACATGAGCGTCCATGTCACCTCTAGTAATCCCACATGAGCGCCCATGTCACCTCTAGTAATCCCACATGAGCATCCATGTCACCTCTAGTAATCCCACATGAGCGTCCATGTCACCTCTAGTACTCCCACATGAGCGTCCATGTCACCTCTTGTAATCCCTCCCATGTCACCTCTAGTAATCCCACATGAGGGTCCTTGTCACCTCTAGTAATCCCACATAAGCGTCCATGTCACGTCTAGTAATCCCACTTGTGCGTCCATGTCACCCCTAGTACTCCCCCATGAGCGTCCATGTCACCTCTTGTAATCCCTCCCATGTCACCTCTAGTAATCCCACATGAGGGTCCTTGTCACCTCTAGTAATCCCACATAAGCGTCCATGTCACCTCTAGTAATCCCACTTGTGCGTCCATGTGAACTCTAGTAATCCCACATGAGCGTCCATGTCACCTCTAGTAATCCCACATGAGCGCCCATATCACCTCTAGTAATCCCACATGAGCGTCCATGTCACCTCTAGTAATCCCACATGAGCGTCCATGTCACCTCTAGTAATCCCACATGAGCGTCCGTGTCACCTCTAGTAATCCCGCATGAGCGTCCGTGTCATCTCTAGTAATACCACATGAGCGTCCGTGTCACCTCTAGTAATCCCGCATGAGCGTCCATGTCACCTCTAGTAATCCCACATGATCGTCCAGGTCACCTCTAGTAATCCCACATGAGCGTCCATGTCACCTCTAGTAATCCCACATGAGCGTCCAGGTCACCTCTAATAATCCCACATGAGTGTCCATGTCACCTCTAGTAATCCCACATGAGCGTCCATGTTACCTCTAGTAATTCCACATGAGCGTCCATGTCACCTCTAGTAATTCCACATGAGCGTCCATGTCACCTCTAGTAATCCCACATGAGCATTCATGTCACCTCTAGTAATCCCACATGAGCATTCATGTCACCTTTAGTAATCCCACATGAGCGTCCATGTCACCTCTAGTAATCCCACATGAGCGTCCATGTCACCTCTAGTAATCCCTCATGAGCGTCCATGTCACCTCTAGTAATCCCACATGAGCATCCATGTCACCTCTAGTAATCCCACATGAGCATCCATGTCACCTCTAGTAATCCCACATGAGCGTCCATGTCACCTCTTGTAATCCCTCCCATGTCACCTCTAGTAATCCCACATGAGGGTCCTTGTCACCTCTAGTAATCCCACATAAGCGTCCATGTCACCTCTAGTAATCCCACTTGTGCGTCCATGTCACCTCTAGTACTCCCACATGAGCGTCCATGTCACCTCTTGTAATCCCTCCCATGTCACCTCTAGTAATCCCACATGAGGGTCCTTGTCACCTCTAGTACTCCCACATGAGCGTCCATGTCACCTCTTGTAATCCCTCCCATGTCACCTCTAGTAATCCCACATGAGGGTCCATGTCACCTCTAGTAATCCCACGAGTGTCCATGTCACCTCTAGTAATTCCACATGAGCGCCCATGTCACCTCTAGTAATCCCACGAGCGTCCATGTCACCTCTAGTAATTCCACATGAGCGTCCATGTCACCTCTAGTAATTCCACATGAGCGTCCATGTCACCTCTAGTAATCCCACATGAGCATTCATGTCACCTCTAGTAATCCCACATGAGCGTCCATGTCACCTCTAGTAATCCCACATGAGCGTCCATGTCACCTCTAGTAATCCCAAATGAGCGTCCATGTCACCTCTAGTAATCCCACATGAGCGTTCATGTCACCTCTAGTAATACCACATGAGCGCCCATGTCACCTCTAGTAATCCCACATGAGCATCCATGTCACCTCTAGTAATCCCACATGAGCGTCCATGTCACCTCTAGTACTCCCACATGAGCGTCCATGTCACCTCTTGTAATCCCTCCCATGTCACCTCTAGTAATCCCACATGAGGGTCCTTGTCACCTCTAGTAATCCCACATAAGCGTCCATGTCACGTCTAGTAATCCCACTTGTGCGTCCATGTCACCCCTAGTACTCCCACATGAGCGTCCATGTCACCTCTTGTAATCCCTCCCATGTCACCTCTAGTAATCCCACATGAGGGTCCTTGTCACCTCTAGTAATCCCACATAAGCGTCCATGTCACCTCTAGTAATCCCACTTGTGCGTCCATGTGAACTCTAGTAATCCCACATGAGCGTCCATGTCACCTCTAGTAATCCCACATGAGCGCCCATATCACCTCTAGTAATCCCACATGAGCGTCCATGTCACCTCTAGTAATCCCACATGAGCGTCCATGTCACCTCTAGTAATCCCACATGAGCGTCCGTGTCACCTCTAGTAATCCCGCATGAGCGTCCGTGTCACCTCTAGTAATCCCGCATGAGCGTCCGTGTCACCTCTAGTAATACCACATGAGCGTCCGTGTCACCTCTAGTAATCCCGCATGAGCGTCCATGTCACCTCTAGTAATCCCACATGATCGTCCAGGTCACCTCTAGTAATCCCACATGAGCGTCCATGTCACCTCTAGTAATCCCACATGAGCATCCAGGTCACCTCTAATAATCCCACATGAGCACCCATGTCACCTCTAGTAATCCCACATGAGTGTCCATGTCACCTCTAGTAATCCCACATGAGCGTCCATGTTACCACTAGTACTGCCACATGAGCGTCCATGTCACCTCTAGTAATCCCACATGAGCGCCCATGTCACCTCTTGTAATCCCACCCATGTCACCTCTAGTAATCCCACATGAGCGTCCATGTCACCTCTAGTAATCCCACATGAGCGTCCATGTCACCTCTAGTAATCCCACATGAGCGTCCATGTCACCTCTAGTAATCCCACATGAGCGTCCATGTCACCTCTAGTAATCCCACATGAGCGTCCATGTTACCACTAGTACTCCCACATGAGCGTCAATGTCACCTCTTGTAATCCCTCCCATGTCACCTCTAGTAATCCCACATGAGGGTCCTTGTCACCTCTAGTAATCCCACATAAGCGTCCATGTCACCTCTAGTAATCCCACATGTGCGTCCATGTGAACTCTAATAATCCCACATGAGCGTCCATGTCACCTCTAGTAATCCCACATGAGCGTCCATGTCACCTCTAGTAATCCCACATGAGCGTCCATGTCACCTCTAGTAATCCCGCATGAGCGTCCGTGTCACCTCTAGTAATCCCGCATGAGCGTCCGTGTCACCTCTAGTAATCCCACATGAGCGTCCGTGTCACCTCTAGTAATACCACATGAGCGTCCGTGTCACCTCTAGTAATCCCGCATGAGCGTCCGTGTCACCACTAGTAATCCCACATGAGCGTCCATGTCACCTCTAGTAATCCCACATGAGCGTCCATGTCACCTCTAGTAATCCCACATGAGCGTCCAGGTCACCTCTAATAATCCCACATGAGCGTCCATGTCACCTCTAATAATCCCACATGAGCGTCCATGTCACCTCTACTAATCCCACATGAGCATCCATGTCACCTCTAGTAGTCCCACATGAGCATCCATGTCACCTCTAGTAGTCCCACGAGCGTCCATGTCACCTCTAGTAATTCCACATGAGCGCCCATGTCACCTCTAGTAATTCTACATGAGCACCCATGTCACCTCTAGTAATCCCACATGAGCGTCCATGTCACCTCTAGTAATCCCACATGAGCATTCATGTCACCTCTAGTAATCCCACATGAGCGTCCGTGTCACCTCTAGTAATCCCACATGAGCGCCCACGTCACCTCTAGTAATCCCACATGAGCACCCATGTCACCTCTAATAATCCCATATGAGCGCCCATGTCACCTCTAGTAATCCCACATGAGCATCCATGTCACCTCTAGTAATCCCACATGAGCGTCCATGTCACCTCTAGTAATCCCACATGAGCGCCCATGTCACCTCTAGTAATCCCACCTGAGCGTCCGTGTCACCTCTAGTAATCCCACATGAGCGCCCATGTCACCTCTAGTAATCCCACCTGAGCGTCCGTGTCACCTTTAGTAATCCCACATGAGTGTCCATGTCACCTCTAGTAATCCCACATGAGCGTCCATGTCACCTCTAGTAATCCCACATGAGCGTCCATGTCACCTCTAGTAATCCCACATGAGCGTCCATGTCACCTCTAGTAATCCCACCTGAGCGTCCGTGTCACCTCTAGTAATCCCACATGAGCGCCCGTGTCACCTCTAGTAATCCCACCTGAGCGTCCGTGTCACCTCTAGTAATCCCACATGAGTGTCCATGTCACCTCTAGTAATCCCACATGAGCGTCCATGTCACCTCTAGTAATCCCACATGAGCGTCCATGTCACCTCTAGTAATCCCACATGAGCGTCCATGTCACCTCTAGTAATCCCACATGAGCGTCCATGTCACCTCTAGTAATCCCACATGAGCGTCCATGTCACCTCTAGTAATCCCACATGAGCGTCCATGCCACCTCTAGTAATCCCACATGAGCGTCCATGTCACCTCTAGTAATCCCACATGAGCGTTGAGTATTGAGCAATCTCCAGCCTCAGCATCCGTTTTTTTAATAAACATAAAAGCAATGATTACAGGTAAAAAATGTCAGTTATAGAATTATATATTGTGTCCTGTAACACCCTGGGTCTTGTCTACTCATTTTATATTTCCATAATGTATTTTATTTCCAGCAGATGGACACACAAGCAGGAATATCTCAGAAGGACATCTAATGTTATCCCCGGATTGTGACATAAAAGATAATGACAGCAGACAGGAATCTCCAGGAGATAACCCCATTACCCCAATTATACATCCAGCTCTATCAGCTGATCCCCCTGATCCTGGGAAATGTTCTCCTGATCACTCTGATATTGGTGCATCTGTTACAGCTCTGAGAGTAGATACAGAGTTTCCCTGTTCTACAGATGCCAAATGTTTTACACAGAACACAAACCGTATTACCCATCAGCCAGCTAAGGCAGGTGAGAGGCCATTTCCATGTTCTGAGTGTGGGAAATGTTTTACACGGAAATCAGATCTTGTTACACATCAGAGAAGTCACACAGGTGAGAAGCCATTTTCTTGCTCTGAGTGTGGGAAATGTGTTAGACGGAAATCACAACTTGTTACACATCAGCGTAGTCACACAGGTGAGAATCAATTTCCATGTTCTGAGTATGGGAAATCTTTTACACACAAATCGTATCTTGTTACATATCAGAGAAGTCACTCAGGTGAGAGGCCGTATTCCTGTTCTGAGTGTGGAAAATGTTTCGCACATAAATCAGTTCTTGTTACACATCAGAGAAGTCACACAGTTGAGAAGCCGTTTTCCTGTTCGGAGTGTGGGAAATGTTTTGCATATAAATCAGCTCTTGTTACACATCAGATAAGTCACACAGGTGAGAAGCCGTATTCCTGTTCTGAGTGTAGGAAAGGTTTTGCACGGAAATCAGCTCTTGTTACACATCAGAGAAGTCACACAGGTGAGAGGCCATTTTCCTGTTCTGAGTGTGGGAAATGTTTTACGCAGAAATCAGCTCTTGTTACACATCAGAGAAGTCACACAGGTGAGAAGCCATATTCCTGTTCTGAGTGTGGGAAATGTTTTACACAGAAATCAGCTCTTGTTACACATCAGAGAAGTCACACAGGTGAGAAGCCATTTCCATGTTCTGAGTGTGGGAAATGTTTTACACAGAAATCAGCTCTTGTTACACATCAGAGAAGTCACACAGTTGAGAAGCCGTTTTCCTGTTCTGAGTGTGGGAAATGTTTTGCATCTAAATCACATTTTGTTATTCATCAGCATACTCACACAGGTGAGAAGCCGTATTCCTGTTCTGAGTGTGGGAAATGTTTTACACAGAAATCTGCTCTTGTTACACATCAGAGAAGTCACACAGGTGAGAAGCCGTACTCCTGTTCTGAGTGTGGGAAATGTTTTACACAGAAATCAGCTCTTGTTACACATCAGAGAAGTCACACAGGTGAGAAGCCATACTCCTGTTCTGAGTGTGGAAAATGTTTTGCATGGAAATCAGTTCTTGTTAATCATCAGCGATTTCACACGTGAGAAGCCATTTTCATGCTGTGAGAGAAATAAATCCGCTCTTGTTGAACACATTAGACATTACCCAAGTACGGAACCATTTAAATCTTCTGGAGTATAATTATCACTGTCATGCAATGTTCCTCAAGGGTCAACCTTATCTCCTATGCTTTATGCAATATAGATGCTACCATTGGGTGATATAATCAGACGTAATGGCCTGGTCTACCACTGCTATGCAGATGACCTTTTTTTTGCTCCATGTACTGAGAACCTAATACCAATCCTAAATGGTTGTCTAGTTGAGCACCAGGGGTGGATGATGCCAGTTGGCTGTGACTCAGTCTTTGTGAAACATAATAGAAGCTCCCCAACAAAGGACAAGACTACAGCTTTACCAACCATCTGGATTTATGCTTTGGTGTTCAGAATTGCAAAATACTAAACATGTGCTGAATCTTTGTGTTGTCCTGGTATGCGGCTGACACATACATCAGGTATCCGCCACATACAAATCCTCATTCTTCCATCTGTGGACCATAGCCGGAATCAAACACTTGATTCCCTCAGGAGTTCATAGACTACTGCAATGACATCTACCTGGGTCACCCAGCAAAAGAATTACAGAGCTTGCAGCTAGTACAGAATGCAGCAGCCAAGCTGTTACCTAACCAGCCCGTTCCTGCCACATAACACCCATTCTCTACTCCCTTCACCGGCTGCCTGTAAGATGACAAATCTATTTCTATTTCAGCCCAACATTACATGGTCCAAGGTACTAGAAGCAGCTTCTGCCTCCTTACTGCCCTGCTGGCTTCTACAGCGGAAGGACTGTTACCAGCAGTACCAAGAATCTCCTGTAATTCATTTAAGGGTCAAACTTTTAGTTTTGCAGCCTTGACCATGGAACACACTGCCTTGCACAGTCCAAGAGGCCTCCACTCTAGAGACCTTCACAAGCAGACTGATGACTGTTACTCACACTTTTCATTAATGTACCTCTATTTACTTCCTAAATAATACGTCCCAAATGCTTAGGTCTTTGTTCTGCTGTTTATTTTGTATCTTGTGCTTTGTGTAAATGTGAATGTCTAATACCAGTTTCCACAATCTGTATTGCTGCACGACAATATGGCGGCCATTGGAACGTGTTTTCACTTCTTCTAGTTTACCTAACTTGTTGCAGACACTCATCTTGATAAGGAGTGCTGAGTGTTTTCTGATACAAGATCCTATCCATATATACCCTGTACATTACCATGTGCATTAGAGTCACCCGGGTTCCATCTGCTGTGGTTTGTTGTATGTTATATCTATATGGTGCGGATACTTGCCTGTATGATTTCATAATAAAAGCTTTTGTTTGCGTCTATTTATTGCATTATAGCTTTTATTTTTTATTCTGTTTTATATTCCCGTCTAATTATGCCATAATGTCTAATCTCGGAGTGCCAAATCAAACTAGAAGAAAGTGCTAAACTAAAATGTGTCAGCTGTCCTAACTTCCAAGAATGCTAGTATATACCAAGTAATTCTCCTCGCCTTATTGAGGACTGCTGCTCTTAAATTAAAGGGTTGATTCCCAAAGTATTACAAAAACATAAAAAGAAATGGAAAGCGCTGTACAAAATATAGGCTTGATCTTAAAAGTTCATTAAAAACAATATCACATGATCTATTGGATAGCACCTAATCTATAAATAATTCATGTGGACCTTAAAGCAACCTCCCTACAATAACTAGTGCTGCTAACACAGTGGTTCCACTAGCAGATATATTTGTTTCTCTTCTAATTGAAGCAATTTATCATATGGTTGTGTGATACAAGTTTTCTCCACAATGCACATTTATAAACTCAATAACCACACTGATATACGCAGCCTCCTGAGAACTCTATTAAATCACTGTATACCTCACAGCCCAGACATATCTAGAGGAATAGGTAACACAGACATGAATCCTCCCGCTGGGACAGCGTTGTGATGTATAAATCAGGCAATGTCTCTTGATGGTAGACACGCTGAAAATGACAAATTAAAGTCAGAATGATTAACGGTCTCCTTTGAAAAAACTGCTAATGCCAGCTGTATATGTTCTGACGGGCGTCCCCGTTTAGTACATACAGGGCAAGTGAGAGTTCTTAGTGAAGATGTGCCATATCCACAATTTAACAAGTGTCCACTGCAGCCATAAATTCAAAGCTTAGCTCACCAGTGCCATTTTTGCTGCTGCACCTCCCGTTGGGAATCCGATCCTGTTCCACACAGCGTTCAGCGGCTTCACCAGCGCTGTGGATCTCCCGCTGAGCAGATAGTAGGCAAGTAGCTGGGGTGTTGGAAAATCTTCCGGCCAGTATGTTTGCAGTAAGTTTGCAGGCTCTGCTAACAGCTGGATGCTGGCCCGTGATGAGCGCGGTCGCACAGATCCTCACCGGCACTGGGAGAGGTGAAGGCTGCTTTCAAGATTACTTATGTCCACATAGGCAGGGGTCACACTTGACGCGTTTCTCCGCCTGTCATTGTCTCCAGCTGTCACCTCTGGCCTGCCCTGATCCCTACCTAGTCTCCAAGTTAGTGTGCGCCGCCGCTGCTTCTCCTTCTACTCTGCGGCTGCCAGCACAGTGGCCCGCGGAAGGGGATGGCAGTGCGCCCTCTAACTTTTTCGGCACCCAGAGCTCGCACTCCACCGGACCCACCCTCGCTACACCCCTGTATATATGACAATGGTTGGAAAAGAGAATTTTGTGAACCGCAATAAATAGCGCACTAGGAGCCGCCCACAGAATGATTCACCACAAATGAACCTCACCAATGATTCAAAGATTGTACAAATTAAAGATAAAGAATGTGTGGGACTCGATCAATTACAGGCGCTGGAAACATTTTTAAATACTTAACAATGTGTTTCTAGGGTAGATTCCACTCTACTGTGTAGATAGAATTCTGTTTTCTTCCACAGGACGTCCTTTCCTCTTGTGTGGATGTTACCATAGGAGAAAAAATAATACAAATGTGTAATAAAGTTTTTAACGGCACAGAAGTCTTGATTAAGGCCTATGACAGGCCGAAACATGTCCACCAGCTGAGAGTGTGGATCCATTCCAATATACCACTTAGGTATTAACCAAAAACTTTTTTAAGTTAATTTTCTGTACATGCAAATTTTACCTTGTGCTTTTTGGATTGTTTTTTTGTATTTTATGTTAGAGTCTTGCTGCTACCACCTTTCAGACTCTGTAATTTTTTTTAAAATATCTGTTTGTTTTCTTTTTAATAAAAACTATATCTATTTCATGTGGACCCATTGTGGGTGAGAATTTTTTTTTTCTGACTAATACACCACTATTGGGGAACACTATGGGGGTAATTCCAAGTTGATCGCTGCAGGATTTTTGTTAGCAAATGGGCAAAACCATGTGCACTGCAGGGGAGGCAGATATAACATTTGCAGAGAGAGTTAGATTTGTGTGGGTTATTTTGTTTCTGTGCAGGGTAAATACTGGCTGCCTTATTTTACACTGCAAATTAGATTGCAGATTGAACCCCCCCCCCCCCCCCCAATCTAACTGTCCCTGCACATGTTAAATCTGCCTCCCCTGCAGTACACATGGTTTTGCCCATTTGCTAACAAAAATCCTGCTGCGATCAACTTGGAATTACCCCCTATGCACGGAGACGAGAGCCTTGTTTGACCAGCACATTCAGTCTCCCAAAGCTTGATTACAACCACCTCTTCTGTGAGTAGGGTACGCCTTACATTTATCTACTGAACACAAAAAGAAACCTTTATGTGCTTCTATCAGCTCTGTCTTGTGTGAGGTCCGCCTATTCCTTTGGGTTAAAGGGTTCACCACCAGACTGACATGGTTTTAACACAGTGGTGGATAAAAGAAACTTTTATGGGCTTTTATCATCTATTTGAGAAGTGAGTTGGGGTACGTTTCTTCATTGAAGTAAACATCACCTTCCTATATATGAAAGTGTACAGTAGCGAAAAAGAACGGTGTTTAGTTAAAAACATTACTACACATATATATACATATTATTTTCTATGGTGACACCTACACGAGAGGATTGGACATCTTGTCGAAATAAATAGAGAGCCACTCACAAAAGAAACCTTTATGTGCCTGAACCAGCCTTCTTTTTCTGTGAGTGAGGTACGCTAATCCCTCTTGGTCAAAAGGGCTCATCATTAGATTGCTTTTTATCTGACACAGTGGTGGATAAAGATACCTTTACATCTTTTACCTTCTATGTGAAAAGTGAGTTAGGGTAAGCTTTCCCAGTAAAATAACTATCACTTCCTTATGTGTGAATGTACACAGTAACGAAGAATAATTTCATTTAGTTAAAAATGTTACTACACACATATATATACAATTCTTCTCTTCCACGGTGACACCCACACGAGAGGAAAAAGCACCTTGCAGAAAGGAATAGAAAGTCATCCACGAAAGAAACCTTTATGTGCCTGAATCAGTCTCCTTTTCTGTAAGTGAGGTACGCTTATCCTTCGCGGTTATAAGGGTTCATCACCAGATTGATTTTTTCTGACACAGCGGTGGATAAAAGATACCTTTATGGGTTTAACCCATTGTGTGGAAAAGTGAGTTGGGGTACGCCGCTTCAAAGAATCGAACATTATCCTTGCTGTTTAAAGTGCATAGCAACAAGAGAGACTTATGTGCAGTTAAAAACTTTATTACACATTTGTATTATTTTTTCTCCTATGGTAACATCCACACGAGAGGAAAGGACGTCCTGTGGAAGAAAACAGGATTCTATCTACACAGTAGAGTGGAATCTATCCTAGAAACACATTGTTAAGTATTGACATTTTTTCCCAGCGCCTGTAATTGTTTGAGTCCCACACATTCTTTACCCCTGTATATATGTATATATATTGGAACAAATGTATCTACATTTGACGCCTGAATTGAATACAACGTTTGCTGATAACCGATACTCCTTGGTATAAACAATAGTTCTTCGTACAGACAAAGATAACCGTACATTTAGTTTATTTAAAAGCATTAAAACTTTAACAGTTCAGAATTGTCAGTTTGTGTCTCAATAAGAGCAAATTATC